>NC_056726.1:1440391168-1440551168 GCF_019279795.1 Protopterus annectens
GTATCCCAGTGCCAGAAAGGCCCGCAAATGGTGGCTGTACTTGTTCTGGTTCTTATGGGATGTGGCCATTGTCAATGCTTTCATTATATTCCGTGAAAGTATCAGACATCAGCAACTGTCATGCTCTGGACATATTATTCCGGCAACACAGTTACAGTTCCGAAGGAACCTAGGCTTGCATCTACTTTCCAGTTACACAAAGAGGAAAAGATGTACTGAGATTACTGTCCCAGAGGCTGTGAGCTGATTTGAGCATGGCTCACACTTTCCAGTAAAATGGCATAAATCAAGATACAAAAACTGTGCCAGCAAGGGTAATCGTGCTGAGCCATCATGGGGGTGCCCGACTTGCAAGGTCAACCTGTGTGTTGAATGCTTTGGAGAGTACCATGGCCATAAATGTCTCCCATAGTGCTGTGGGCCTTGGGTGTGACACTGTGATGTAATGGTTCCCTCCAGCAAAGGACGCATGCAAAAAGACACAGCCTGGGTCAGTCTAGGTCTTTTGACATGTTGCCTTGATGTAGCTCTCCACTCAGTCTCTCTCCCTTCAGGTGTAGTCAGTGTATGTAGCTCAGAGAAACAGGGTTTACATTAGCTCCTCCCTTCTACTCCTAATGGCCATTGCAGAAAGGACACATGTAAATGGAAAAGGCAGAGGTAAAGCAGAGTGCCTCATCTGCTTTTTCAGTGTACATGTGCTCTTTCTGTGCCCCCATGCCAGTTAGCAGCCAAGCCCTTCAGCACCAATGCCAGGAAGGTCCCTCTTCAGTTTTTTTTGCCAACTGCTCTTAAGTTGGTGGGTGCATCATGGGGGGCATACCCAGCCAGCATGGATCTTGTGATCCACCGGGATCGCAGTTGGGAACTTGGAGACTCTACAGCACAGTCCCATAGTGCTGCTGTCCTAGGTAAGCATGGGCTTGGGTGTGCCACTGTGATGTAATGCAAAAACATGCAAAAAGACACAGCTTGGGTCAGTCTTGGTCTTTTGACATGTTGCCTTGATGTAGCTCTCCACTCAGTCTCCCTGCCTTCAGGTGTAGTCAGCATATGTAGGTGAGAGTAGTAAATGTATGAAGGTCAGGACAGCAATTAGTGAGTTACTTCATTCCCTCATCCCTTAGGTCCATTGCTGAATGGGCACATGTAAAGAGAAAAGGCAGAGGTAAGGCAGACTGCTGACACTGAAGGAGGTCATGAGACCATAGTGGTATCAGCAGTCTGAGTGGGCAGCCGGCACAGCTATGGGACACTATAGATAACCAACATCTGGAGCCCCGTGCCTGTCCCTGGCATATTAGTGGAGCGGCAGTCCTTACCCTGCTTTTTCTCTTTACATGTGCCCTGGCTGTGCACCCTTGTCAGTGTCCACCCATGCTTTATTTCAGATAAGGTAAGACTGTCTTCTGCTGTTCTGGGAGTCACTGGAAAGGGAGCAGCCAAAACCCTACGCTGTCCCATCGCCAAATATTGTGTTGCTGGGTGCATCACAGTGGGCATATCCAGCCAGCATGGATCTTGTGATCCACCGGGATGGCAGTTGGGAACTTGGAGACTCTACAGCACAGTCCCATAGTGCTGCTGTCCTTGGTAAGCATGGGCTTGGGTGTGCCACTGTGATGTAATGCAAAAACATGCAAAAAGACACAGCCTGGGTCAGTCTTGGTCTTCTGACATGTTGCCTTGATGTAGCTCTCCACTCAGTCTCCCTGCCTTCAGGTGTAGTCAGTGTATGTAGGTGAGAGTAGTAAATGTATGAAGGTCAGGACAGCAATTAGTGAGTTACTTCAGTCCCTCATCCCTTAGGTCCATTGCTGAATGGGCACATGTAAAGAGAAAAGGCAGAGGTAAGGCAGACTGCTGACACTGAAGGAGGTCATGAGACCATAGTTCTATCAGCAGTCTGAGTGGGCAGCCGGCACAGCTATGGGACACTACAGATAACCAACATCTGGAGCCCCATGCCTGTCCTTGGCATATTAGTGGAGAGGCGGTCCTTACCCTGCTTTTTCTCTTTACATGTGCCCTGGCTGTGCACCCTTGTCAGTGTCCACCCATGCTTTATTTTAGATAAGGTAAGACTGTCTTCTGCTGTTCAGATGTTTACAGAATGCGTTCATGCATGGCTTGATGCACAGGGCCGGTGGATCGACAATATGCCATAACGGCATCATCGCCGAAGATGTTCACCAGTTCATAAGGGATGGTATTCACCTAACTGAGGAGGGCATTGCGTTGTTCTTGACCAACCTCCACAATGGCGTGTAACTGAGGAGGGCATTGCGTTGTTCTTGACCAACCTCCACAATGGCGTGAGGAGAGCCATGCATGATTGTGAGAGGAATCGAAAACACCCATGACCAATTGAACAGTATAGTAAGTAAAACACTATTATGAAATGTGTTGTGTAAAATTAATTTCTCTGAGCTTGGCAAATAACCATTATGGAAATAATGATTATTTTCATATTTTGGTAAATAACTTTGCAAGGGAGCATCTGAATGTGTCAAGTAATATCTCATTTTGACAACAGTATTGCTGGTTCTAACATGGTAAAATAATTGTGCCTGCATGTTTGACACGTGCAGATATCAAAGTTTGTTTTGGACTTAGGTTATGGAAATTATGATTTTTTTTTCATATTTTGGTAAATAACTTTGCAAGGGAGCATCTGAATGTGCTAAGTAATACCTCGTTTTGAAAAGATTATTTATAGTTCTAACATGGTAAAAGAATTGTGCCTGTATGTTGTACTCATAGGCAGATATCAAAGTTTGTTTCGGACTTAGGTTATGGAAATTATGATTTTTTTTCATATTTTGGTAAATAACTTTGCAAGGGAGCACCGCATTGTGTGAAGTAATACCTCATTTTGAAGACAGTGTTACTCCTTACAACATGGTAAAAGAACCGTGTCTATGCACTGTACACATGTACAGATATCACAGTTTGTTTAGTCTTGTACGAATATGAAAATTATACATTTACAATACTTCTCATTATTATGCCCATATCTTTGCGAGGGAGCATGGTAATCACACAAATAATGCGTCATTTTGAAGCTGATATTCAGATGCACAACTTCTATACTGATATGTAGGCTCTGTCTGTTACAGGTGATGAGATATTATGCTTTGTTTATTTATCAATTATGAGAAATAATATACTAATCATATTTCTGTGACTATCTCATGAAAGGAGCGGCACACAGTTATGGTTAAGGTATCATTTTAAAGCTGACATTCATACTAACAAATTAAATTCAAATTGTATGGGTCTGCATGGTACATAGACCAGGATATTGTGCTTTGCTTTTCCAAAAAGTTAAAACATTTGCACAATATCAGCATTCCTTGCCAAATATTTAATAATGACTTTGATATGCACTATCAACATTTACACTGTTTGGAAGGTCAGTGTCTGCTGAACAACTTTCGCGTTTACATTTTTAGTGTAGCTCTTATAGTTAAAGAGTTATGAACATTTGTTTTCTGTATAGTATTACAAATGGATTTTCTGAAAATGAGATCAGGCTGCACTGTTGTTCCTATGGTGGAATTAAGCAGGCAGCTTTTTCTGAGCTGCTCTGGAGTGAATGAGTTAATTGAAGGGGAAGACATACAACCTACACAGCGGTCATGGTGTCATTGACTGTAAATCACTTGACACCTGTAACAATTAAGACCTCCTGTGTGCATATATTAGCACAATTGCCAAAGGTAGCATCAGTACACATTGTAATGCGGGCAATACTGCTGCATGTCTGTCATACGTATCATAAGATAGCAGGTATTTGATTCACAGCACTGCCATGTGTGTTTGCTTGTGTGTCCATATATGCCACATATGGTGGGGAATACATCCCAATTATTACACACCCCTGTACACTGTTGTAGAGATCTGTACATACTGCAGTGTAGAAAGCAAGACATAGGCAGGGGTGGAGTGTGTATCACTCACATGTTAGCTATCTGTATGTGCATGACATAGGTGCATTCAATTGGGGACTCCACAGTGTGTGTGTGTGTGTGTGTGTGTGTGTGTGTGTGTGTGTGTGTGTGTGTGTGTGTGTGTGTGTGTGTGTGTGTGTGTGTATGTATGTATGGCTGTCTGGTCCATGGAGTGAGGATGTATGCTACCATAGTGAACAGATAGGACCCCAAACCCCTCCAAGTGATGCAATCTACTACCCTGTTGATGCCGTGGATCTTAGTCATTACTGACTACCTGTACATGTTCATTCTCTGTGTCGCGTCATGTGGGTGCACAGTACTGTAATGGTGATTACCGCATAGGCTGGGGTCCGTACCTCAACACTATCAAGTCTGTGTGTTACAGTGTTGATGACCCCGTGAGTGTGGGCGTGTTACTGTGTCTGAATACATGTATGTGAATACCTGTGTGTGTGTGTGTGTGTGTGTGTGTGTGTGTGTGTGTGTGTGTGTGTGTGTGTGTGTGTGTATGTGTGTGTGTGTGTGTGTGTTTGTAGTCATGTGTTCTCATCCTGTAATGTGAATGTGTATTACTGCTACACAGTGAGGCCTCAAGCTATCAACTGGCCTCTACCCTTGTCATCAGGTAGACCGCTATGTAAACTCCCCGCCCCATGTAACTGTACCTGTGATGTCACCTGGTATGGATGTCACGTCTCTAGCTACTTAGCTTAGTACACAGCTCACATGCTCCTGGATCAGTAGATGTGTAGACATCTTTGGAATGTCAGCCTTTCTAACAGTGAGGTTGAAGCTACGCATAGAATGCTGATATTGCCATACATGCCTGTGAGTAGTCCACATTTACACATGGGAAACTGCAAACACTGGTACTCAACGGCACATGCAATTAGACCTGAAGGAGGGAAGCAGGACATCATTACCAACATGCTGTTGCTGTTGTTACCAAGACACATACTGTGAACAGAAAACAATGCATTCTAAACCTGCACTACATGGTATGTCTGCAGCATGTCAACAGTACACAACAATTGTAATCTACACTTATCTCCCTATTCTGCTCACCCTGTGCATCAGATCATATGAGCATCTCCCTGCACCGATGGTGTGGATGACAGGGATGCGGCACATGCATCATCATATGCACAAGGTGATAATGTTTGCCAGGGGCCTAGGCTGCACCAGTGGATGACATCATGTGTGTGGGTTAGGGCCTGTGCTCTAACTGGCCATGTGTGGTTGTTATGCATGTGAGTGTTGCGGTGCCCTACAGATGTTTCTGGTGTGTGCGTGCATGTGTGCACACAGTTCTGCCATGTGTCTGGCCTACACAGGGGTATTATTGACAGCTCCAGACTGTACAGACCAGGATTTACAGCTCACGGTGTCCAGCCACAGCCACGTAACCTATGCCTGCCAGGGGTTGCACGGGCACTACCAGGCAGAGGTACAGATTGGGTACTGTCCGGTGACACATGTCCACTGGAACCGTGTCCCCGTTGGGACCGTCCAGAGTCATGTCCATGTGGCCTGCTGTATCCTGGTGTGGACAGCGCAGCACCAGCTGCACTGTTGCTGCTACCACCACTATGGGAGCGGACATGTGAGGTAGCTCATTCACGTAGACCTGCACCAGGTGATGTAGCTGGCCTACGTCCACGTGCCCTACACCTCACTCCTACCAGATGTTCCAGCACAGACAGCTCACCCTCATGGATTGTCATGCCATGGTCAAGGATTCCAACCATGTCATCCAGTCGTCTGTCCAAAACATCAACAATCTGCTGTTGAGCATTTGCCAATGCCTGGATGTTGTCATTTAAAGAACGGATAGCAGCCCTCTGAAGCCTCTGCCCTTCTCTGTTCTGCTGTTCAGCACATGCCTGTGCCGCCATTACAGTCTGAAACATGCGTCTGGTGACAAAAGCTGCTGCGCTCTATCCTGCAGGGGCATGTCGGCCAGAGGTCCTCCTAAGAGCAGCACTGGCCACATGCCTGTGTGGCACATCTCCAGTCATTTGACTGACACCATGGTGTGAATACACACCTTCCGTAGCCACCACAAGTTCCTGTTCCAAGCTACCACATGCTAACTGTCCTTCCTCTATGGCCACTGGTGATGGGGTATGTGTTGGCATGAGAACTGTGTGCAGGGATGTGGGGGATATAGGTGGAATGGCAACCAATGGCACAGATTCAGCCCCTGACAACCCTGCCTGTGCCTCAAGCATATGTTCATCATCACTGCTAGAGTCTGTGGGGACACTAACATCAGATGGTCCACAGGAGGGTAACACACCTACATCACCTGTGAAGGCAAACAAAGACTCTACATTACAATACAGACACACACACACACACACACACACACACACACACACACACACACACACACACACACACACACACACACACACACACACCATGCATGTGATTTGAAAGAAGGCATGTAACATGCATGTGATACAGCAGATGGCATGCAGCTCAGACAATAATAGTGGTAGTTATAATAAATCCCTGGGTTGCACACAACAGCAAAAATGTGTCATAGCAGAAGCCATGCATTTCACACAATCATGGTAGTAAGCATGCATCCCTGTGTTACACCATGTGAACCAGCACAGGTTAACAGTACACATGGCTGATGTGAGGCATATGACCTTGACATTAACATGTAGTATGACATGTAATCTGCTGACGTGTGCATTGACATGCATACATGTTTGACAAAATGGTGTCCTGTCACATGTGCAGTGGTGTAATGGTGTCACATTGCAGTGTTGTCTGTATGCCCTACAGATAAAATGCACTTTTAGCAGATGTGCATGACCATTGAAGGGTATTATGAGGCATCTATATTGCTATACAGTGTGAAGTACAGACACAGTGCCATTGCATGGAATCATGAGGCATCTCTATTGCTATACAGTGTGGATTACACACACAGTGCATAGCCATGACTGTGTGCATACACAATACATATATACTGTGGATTGTGACCCACGTCGCTGAGGTGTATGCACACTAAACCATGATGTGTAATATGTGATAGGTTACCGAAGGACATACTGATGACACCCCTGCACATCTGCAAACATATCTTAGCTGCCTGGCAACCATGTCCACACATGGCAAACTTGTCAATATACCATTTCACACATGACATTTGTGTACCACACACACACCAGGTGCACAGCTGACAGTGATGTCCAACAGCAGCAAGGGAAATGTACCGTATTTGTGGCCTGATGTGGTTGTCTGTGTATGTATGTGGATGCTGTACAGGTGACTACTGTCATGCTGTGACACAGTCATGATGTTCACATCTTATGTGGTTGAATTAAGTGATGCCTCCACAAGCTGTGCACGGGCTTGTAGGATGTCCAGTGTTCCACATATGCAATATAACCATTCAACAAAGGCTATAGTTGGACCATGTGTAGCCAATGTACAACAGGGTGTACACACAAACACATCACATCTACTGTGTGTTGCTACATGTCTCTGGCCATTCTCCATGGCCATGTGTGAACATGTGCTGGCCAAACGGTTGTGATGGCCATCTATCTCACGTCTGTGTTGTCCCATATGACATACACCCATAGATGTCAGATACTTCACTGTCCACAGGGTTATGCAGACAAAGGGTTGTATGTTTGGTATGTGGGGTATGTTTTATAGGATAGTGAGACAATGTTGCAGCCGGACCACTACATGTCATGGACATGTCAGATGGCACATCACAATGTGTGCACTCATTGCAGGGGCATATACAACAATGGTGAATCCTGTGGGCTGCCCATACTCCAGCTCACTGTGTAGTACTGTTTGTGTACCCCACATGTGTAGTTCTGATGTAGAGTACATATTCCTACACTGAACAACATCTCCACCGTTGTATGCACAGCTGTCCACACATCTAGCAATGACAGTTTCTGTGGTTTCATGTCAGTGTTTCACTTAGTTTGTAAGTATTGCACATGGGTAGCCAGTGTGATGGATTAAAGATGTGACCTGTATATTGTGACCAGACCATACATTATGTGTACATGTGTTAACTGGCCACATGGCGAATAGATCTGTGCATTGACATGCCTGATACTTATAACTGTCTCACCTGCAACAGCCTGCTGTCTCTGCGGAATGCCAGAGGTACCTATATAGGGGTGACACAGCAGTATGATCATTATCCATGACTGTATGACAGCTACAGAGTGCAATGTGCATGTTAACACATTCGCCAGTACAACAGGATATACTATGGAGTATGCACATGTGTGCATACACAGAGTAGCATACTATATTATGCTGCATGTGTGTATACATGCCTTGCATATGATGTTACATTACATATTGTACAGTGACACATGCAACTAAATGGGTTATAATAGTTATATGTGCAGTAGTGACTTACCAGGCAATTCCAGGCTCGGTGGTTGAGAGACACCCACCTCCACGATGGCAGCTAGGGTTTGTGGATGCTGTTCTGATGGTGTCCCCAGGTTTGCCAGTAGCTCCTCGGTATGTGTGAGTGGGGGCTGGGTTGGTGGCCCACCACCTATTCCACCTTGTTCCCTAGCGATTGCATTCACATGCTGTTTCTCACATCTGATCAGGTCCGTGCAGTGTCTGTGCACCTGCTGGTATGTGCAGTTATGGCCACCCACATCATTAACCATCCTGCGAAGTTCCTGCCACAGGTCATCACACTGCTGTGCATGCTGTGGCACATGGCTAAACAAGACATCATAGTTGTCTTGGAGGTAAGGTATAAGGGCCTTATCCTCCAAACGGGTATAGGCTGGGGCCTTGCTCAAGGCATATCTGGAAGACATAATGATGAAAACAGGTCAAAGTATCTCAGAGATGCACAGAGATACAGCTGCACATACATGTGTATTACATTTAGTACATATGAACAGTTGACTTTGCAAATCTTCATGACACACCACTGACATGTTTGTGTCACACACATGTGACACCCAATGGGGATTGGATATTATCACCATATATGCGTGTCACCTGATTACATTGCTCATACTCCATGTGCATGCTGTATTGATGTGGGCATGTCTGTTTGCCTGTACTGGTGTTCTTACTTATCAGCACATGCCTGGATGCTGTGTATATGTCACATATCAACACATACACTGCCTTAACGGACATGACTTGTGACAATGCAGACATGCATATGGAAGCCTTTACATGCATGTGTTTTGCCATATACATCTACACAGCACTGTACAGCAGTTCAACATACTGCCAGTTATCGCCTGTGTTGCACATGTTATACACATGGGACAATGGCTAGCTGGATGGTATTTGCAGGGATGATTATCAACTATAGCATGTACGGCCAAGGTCATGTAGAAGTCTGTATGCCCCGGGCCATGTATGAGCTTAGGATGTAAGGTTTTCTAGCTGTAGCCGACAGCCATGTTTCGGGCGCCAATTGAAGCAGTGCCACATAACTGATCCAGACGGCTAATTACATCTACCATGCGGTCATCACACCATGTCTGACAGAGGTGAAATGTGCAGTGTTGCTGGACTGGGTTGCATAGTATGGCAGGAGTATGTAACGTGTATGGCACAAGGATCTGTCCAGCATGTGGCGATCCTTGTACTAGGAAGGTGGATGTCCATGACGTATGTATTTCAGATCAAAATATGTACGTGTAGCATGTCCAACATCACAGCGTTGGACATGTCTTTATGCAGGGTAGGCATCATGCTACATAGTGGAGATGAGGATTGTGAAGGCTGGTGTCGCCCATCTAAACATGAGCAATACCCCTTAAAGGTGATATGTGATCCGATATTGGTCACTTGAGTGATGGGTATGGCTGTACAATGATCTCCATGTTTACGGATGGCACTCTGTCATGACTAAGGTTGCCTCTTATGACTACCTAATAGGCTTGGTGACGTCACTAGCTCATGGAGGTAAACTGCACAGCACCATTCCTTACACACAGTGTCCATTATGTTGACCGCTGCCTAGGTGGTAGTTCATGGGTACAGGGTTATTAACCTAGCGGTGACAATGCAATATGCAGCTGTCAGATTGTGCACATAGTCACACACCTCAGCCACAAAGCCCATTCTGTATGTTGTCCACAACACTGAGTCAGCTATTGCTCATAGGTCATAGCCATTCACATACCTACATATGCAGATGCTTCACATTTGTCTGTGTGGTATGGGCTACAATGAGGGGGAGTACAATGAATTAACCCTTTTTACTGTAGTTGCCACTGGTGTGATATGCACATATCACTCAGACACCTTTTGTAGTGTTGGTTCTGTCAACAGTCCACTGGCAGAACACTCCTGTGACATACAAAGTTACATCTAGTATACTGAGTGTAGGTGGAACACAGTATGGGTGATGATGTCCTATGACCTGTCACAGGTATGATATGCAGTGTGAAATCATCCGTACTGTCATCTACATCTGTACTTCTTCTTCTTCATCTTCTTTCGGCTGCTCCCGTTAGGGGTCGCCACAGCAGATCAACTGTTTCCATTTTTTCCTGTCCTCTGCATCTTGCTCTGTCACACCAACCACCTGCATGTCCTCTCTCACCACATCCATAAACCTTATCTTAGGCCTTCCTCTTTTCCTGTTACCTAGCATCTTCATCCTTAGCATCTTTTTCCCAATATACTCTGCATCCCTCCTCAGCACATGTCTAAACCAATGTAATCTTGCCTCTCTGCCTTTGTGCCCAAACCTTCCAACCTGGGCTGACCCACTAATATACTTATTCCTAATCCTGTCCATCCTTGTCACACCCAGTGCAAATCTTAACATCTTCAACTCTGCCACGTCAAGCTCTGACTCCTGTCTTTTTGTCAATGCCACTTTCTCCAACCCATATAACATCTACATCTGTACTGCTAACAACATATACGTTGATTAAGGTTCATGGACTTTCAGACCAGACTCAGCAGGGTAATAGTGCAGTGCCACCCATTATGAGTGGTGTCTCCACTTTGTGGGTTGTGATAACTGTTGGTGTGCACCATTCAGTGTTTTCACAGACTGACATGAAGCTATGCTTTACATGATGTGTATATGTAGAGCAAACTGTTTTGCCATATGTGTGTGATACAGCCACGGATGTGGACAGGTCACATGCAGCCTGAGTGCACCTTGTACCATCATAGTTATGGTTACAGGGGCTCTGTGGTGTTCATGGATATGTGATTGTGTACCTGTTGGGGGGGCAGTGAGTTTATGTTATCCGACTCCCTATCTGTATTGCTTATTCATGCTCAGCACTTGTTCAGAACATGTAAGCACTTCATGAGCTACTAATTACTATAGCACTCAATCCTACTCATTTCCTACAGGTAAACAGTGTTTGTACTTACATTTCCTGCTTGCTTAGAGTAAAACAGCTATTGTACACACTTTCCTCACATATCTAGTGGGAAATAGTTAAATATTCAGGCATGTCCAAGTGTCAATTCTCAGTGTTATCGCCTGTCTATATGATGAATATGGGCATCATGAGGCAATATAGAAATTGTCTTGTGTACACAGTCAATACTCCCCTCTTAACATACAACACTACAACCTGTGGGAGATGCACATATGTAGCCATGCTGGAGGTAATGCTCTCTCCAACCCAGACTTAACCTGACAATCATGTGGGGATGTTAAACGTTTGCACCACACCACACTCATCACATAGTCTCACTAGATCTCTACCACCACAGGCCACACATAGTAAGACTACAACATTTGCGGAGCCTCTCGATACTATTCTGTCTAGGCAACAGAGAACTCCAAAGCAGAAACGCAGGCAGCCCCCATCACCCAACTCAACACCAATTACTTATTGCCCACAGACTCAGTGTGCCCATCAACTACAGCCAATAGGGTGATATAACGTACCCAACACACTAGTCATAGGTGACTCTATAGGCGGTCACACTGATGTCCCACTCAGCAGGCTACACAAGGTGATAGTCACTTTCAGCTGGCTGTCGGGTAACAGGATCTGCAACATAACCTATGCACTCAGGTCACTCCTCAACAGATACAATATGACTGTGTCATTCTCCATGTTAGTGTGAATGCCCTGATATGTAATTTCCTGGACTACATGTACAGAGACATGGAATAGCTCTCCGATCTTGTAGCCCAGGCAGGTATCGCCCTAGCCCTGAGAAGCATTTGGCATTCGTCCAGACTGATAACGCAGTATAAGGACTGAATTATTCACTTCAACAGTTGGCTATGCTTCTGGTGTCATTCCAAGGTTATCCAGTATCTGTCTGCTTTGAATGACATGGTCGACAGAACACGTGTCTGTTTTAGGCACGGTTCAAATAACATATTCACCACCATAACAGGAGCAGGCAAGCAAAACCTGAGGGTAATGCTACTCAATGCTTGACATCTTCATCTCAAACGCACTCACTCGAGGCACTCCTTGTAAAGGACCACTTAGATATATCTCTGCAGTGACTGGGACTTGCTTCTAGGCTCCTGAGAGCACCCCTGCAATAACAGGCGATTACTCAGACCACACCTTTCAGTCATGTAACCAGGACCGGAACACCCATGGTGGAGGTGTGTCCATATTTCCCAAGGATATAAACACCTCCAGGCTGGTTGCTTAGCACAATGAATCAGAGGTAATCCAAGTGCAACTAACTGTGGCCATAACTGCTACACAAATTGCAGCTTGCTACAGATTCCACACCATACCCCACAGTTAATGGTCCTCACTTCTTGGTGTACTGGAAAGTAGGGTTCAAACAGAAACTACTGATGTGTGACTGACACTACCCCACCATTAACTGGGATACCTACTCATGCACTGACACATTAGGCCAATGCTTTCTGGGATTCATAACCTCCTATTGGCTGGATCAACTTATCCACACCACCACCAGGGCCAACAATATCCTAGACCTGGACATTACCAACATGTGTGACTGGTGTTCCACACCTGGGGTTATCTCCTCGTTGGTCAGATCCGAACGTACACTAATCACCCTTGTTATCCACATCCCGGCACCACACCCTTTATGGAAAACACAGTACAATATTTCTACAAAGCCAACTTTAGGCTTCTTATGACAGCAGTAGTAAATGTCATGACACCCGTGCAGATGGACAATACAGCTACAACCGCTGAATCATACACAACTGCACTTAATTAGCACTTACACAACTGCATGGATCATGCTATCCCAAACAGAGCCATGACGGTACCCACCAGAAAACGGATGCCACTCTGGTGGTCCATTGCCATGGACATAATATACAACAGAAGGAGGAGACTGTTGCAAGCAAAGTAGAGTACAATCTCATGAGTGGGGGAGCTCCCTGGTCAGCCTCAGTAGGAATCTGAGATTCCTTATCACATCCTCCAAAGCTAGCTACGTAACCATTACTGCAACTCATTCCAAAGACTACCACAAAGCATTCTAGAGGTATGTCACTACTCTCGATGGTGATACCCACATCTGCTCTGACATACAGCAGTTAGGCATGAACATTACAGAACCGACTGATATTGGCAACATCCTGGAAGATAGGTTCAGTGCTAATTTTACACCCCTTTCACACCCTTAAGGGCCCAAATCTATACAGGAACAATGCAGAGTCCCTGCGGTCACAACTACACAGTTCAAAGCTGCACTCTCTAAAGCCAGGAACACAGAATCCATATGACCGTACAACATCCCAGGCTGCGATTTCCACGAACTTCAGAATGAAATGGCTCCCCACTTGGGCACCAAATTCACTAATAGCCTTGCATCAGGCATTGTGGCCCCTGAATGGCAAACAGCAACAGTTATCACACTCCACAAAGGTGGTGCCACAATGGACCAGGGGAACTATTGCCCTATACGCCTGACTAGACTGTTCTGCAAGGCTATGGAGCACATCATCATGGATCTCATTCACAGAGACATTGGTGGCCTCCAAACCTTTGATCCCACCCAGTTTGGATTTGTTAGGGCCAGACCATGCCTCCTAACCCTGGTGGAGTCCTTTGAGACAGTTACCAAGGCAGTAGATGAGGGTAAGGAGATCCACACAGCCTACCTTGTCCTCTCAAAGGCTTTCAACACCGTTCCCCATTCTGGTATTGTCAACATACACATCCACCTGCACATCAGCCCCTACGTCACGAGATGTTATACAAAGTGTCTCATGGACAGAACCCACACATTGAGGGTAGCATACCCTAGTTCCTACTGTAAATCAGTTACAATTGGCGCCCCCCAGTCCTCAGTCAAAGGGCCCCTCATGTTCAGTATATGCTTCTCTGAGGTACAGGCTAGCACAGAAGGACTTACCCTGAATAGGTTTGCAGAAAACTGCAAACTAGGGGCCATGATTGATTCACCAGCTGATACAGACACCCTCCATAAGGGTATTACTGGGACGGATACCTGGTGTCAATAACATGGCCTCAAGCTGCATGCCACAAGGCGCATAGACATCCCCTTTGGATTACACCAATCACCCACGGACTACCACATAGGTGGTAGTCCCCTACATACATAAGACGTAATAAAGGATCTTAGAACCCAAGTAGATAGCATCCACTCCTTTGATAACCATATTGCCAAGGTGGTGTGGATATCCTTCTATGTGGCCACCCTAATCTCTAATGGGTTTGTAGCCAGAACAAAGGCAGCCATTGTACCTCTCTACTCTTGACTTATGAAACACATTAAAGGGTACAACACCCCATTTGGGATGTACCATACCAGACAACATCAACGGCTTTAAATACCACAACATTACCACATCAAGAGGATTACTGACCTCCAAAGGATGATGTATGCAGCCCAACTACAGAAACCCAACTGTACTCATTTGCATACTCAGAGGTGATCTCTGCTGAACATACAAGGCCCATGTCCAAAACAATATTGATGGATATGCTCCACATAAGCAAAAGCCACTGAGAACCACATGCTCTGGGATATGTACCTAAATTCAACAATGACTAGGATGTGCTGGAGGGATACATTCCTGACCCAGATACTCACCATGCTTTGGAACATGATTCCTATGTACATCAGGCAGGGACCCTCACTAGCACTCTTCTTGAGATACCTCGATGGGTGGATGGGAGACAGACATGAACACCAGGGATCATTGCAGTGGCTCTGCTGTACAGAGGTGCAGGAAACAAATGGCTCTGCTGTTCACAGGCACAGGACACTAACCTAGGGAGGTGCCACATGGGAAAACATTGTACTTAGGCTTACGAATGGACTTGGCCAGACAGAATAGTACCTAACTATGAACCTATGTAGCTATTACATGTCCTTTGTGCATGGATAATTGACTAGCTCTTCCATTTCAATTTGCTATCATGCTGATACACTGTCTGGTGACTACAATTCATATGTATCCTGTTATTGTGTATTGTACATGCCAATAGACATACCTGATGTTTGCATAATATAACAGTAATGCTATGTAAAATGTTAGACATATCTACCTACAATACTGTACATTTCACATTTTTGCAACAATATCCCACAATGCAAATCATAATTGCACAACAGGACCACCTTATACATGCTATTATCAGTTATATGCCCATATATATGCCTACTGTTACAGTATATCAACATATACTATCCCCTGTTATGGCACGTACTTGTTGGACAAACCCTGCCACTGACAGCGGCTGGAGTGGAATTGTTGTATTTAAAGTCCTTATGTAGCATCATTTATGGTGTATGAGGTGTTTACCTTGTGGCCCACAGCAGTACACCCAATTTCTATGAGCGTTACTATGCTCAACAATACATCACTACTTAATACCTTTTCCCAATATATGCATTGCATAAACTTTCATTAATATAGAACAGGCACTACATACACTAACATACTGAGTGTTCTACATACCTTCTTAGTAGTCCGAATTGACGATAATATCAGCCCTATTCCTTTTCTGTTTTAATGGTTTTCTCGTATATACATATGGTTTGAATGTATGACAAGCTATCCTTTTATACATAGATACCAGTAACATGTGGTATTCTGCCACCAATTGGTGTTCCAGAGTAGATGATTACATGCACATCAGCTGTGCAGCTACTCCATTAGCCAATTACATGGCAACAGTGGGGTATAATTGAATACTCCACTTGGGCATTGTCCCATTGCCCTACTATATGGAGAGACACAGAGATATTTTAACTTCATGGCCCCTGTGGATTGTGTGTAACAGTTAAAGGATGTAATTCTACATGTGAGTGTAGCTGCTATATCAGCTGTCTGATACGGGATTATTGCAAACAAAACCTGTAACATCGGTGTCTGTTCCATTGTACAACAGCAACGATTTCACATAGGGCCATTATAGTGTGTCTCTCACAAGGTATGTTAAGGCTTCTGCAGATGTCATAGAGTGAGTGGATGTTTGTGATGTTATTACAGTCTGTATTGCAATTGTTTCGGGTGTGGGGGAGATGTAGGTGGGTGTACATAGCAGATGAAGGTGTGTAGGAACTGCATTTATACATATTCCATATGTGTGTGAGGGCTCCTTCCCTAATTGAAGACCTATCATTTAGTAGACTAATACTATGGTTATTGCAGGCTTATTCATTAAGCCATTGTTAATTGGTTCCTATATAGCATGCAGGTGATGTTCGTCCTTCAATCCCTTCGGAAATACATTGGTATGTAATGAAATGTTGCTACATGAAAGGTGTCTCATGTATTTCTGGCACAGATATTTGCACTCATTGGAGTTGTGTTGGTGACTGAACCTCTTTGGCTTGGGTTACTACCTTTTCAAATGGCCATAGTGGGACATTTGCAGGGCACACATTGGATTTTAGAGGCCGACACATACCCATGGTCAGTACAAAGTATAGAACTTTAAATATATGCCTATATAAAAGCTTATATTCTTGTAGCAGTTTACTTGCTTATCCTGTTTCTTGTTACATGTAGGTATGTTAGAAACAGATGACTATTTTATGCAACCATTACATTAACTATGGAACATGCAGAATGTCTCGAGATTGTAGGACATTAGTATTTGTACTCATTTTGGTCAGAACACTACCGCACAGAGAGTGACTGCCTCTCGCAAGGTGGGACAGGTGGTAACCCTACGTTTAGCTCATATCCATAGCATGTATTTGTAATAGTGTATTATAGCAATAACCCATGCCTGGGTGTGGGTAATGCTGAATTTACCAGCGGTGTGTTTTGTTGTGGTTTGGAGTGGCCACAAGACAACACTGGGGGTAAATCAACCACAACCAACCACCACCATACAAAGAACTATAAAGACATTATTATTAAAGAAAAAAATATTATTTTTATTAAAATAAATAATTGTAATAATGCCCTCCCTCCTTGCTGCCACAGCTGTCTGTTTCTAATTGTGCAGCAGTTCTCTTGTACTGTGATGCATATGCTGCTTTTACAGTACATCAGGCTGTGAAAAAAAGCACAGAGAAAACAAGATCTCCGTTGCTTTTTCCAAAGTGTCTTGCTATGTTAAAGATTCTCTGTTGCTTTTTTTAAAGCTGTCTCACTATGTTAAACTCCTTTAGCATAGCGAGACACTTTGTGAAAAGCAACGGAGATCTTGCTTTCTCCGTTGCTTTTGCCCACAGCTCTGATGTACTGCATAAGCATACGCATGCGCAGTACATCAGAACTGCCGCAGAATAACAGACAGCTGTGGAAGGGCAGCAAGGAGGCATTATACAATGCCATTATTTAAGAATAATAATTATTTTATTTCTTAAATAATGTCATTGTATAATAGCAATAACCTACTTCTGGGTGTGGGTAATGCTGGATTTACCCATGGTTGTCTTTGTTTGGCCACTCTGGCTTTGCCCTCGTGACCAAACCACACCAACCATGGGTAAATCCAGCATTACCCACACCCAGGTGTGGGTTATTGCTATAATATAGTCTCCATATCCTTTGTTCATAATGTTCGGTAGTGGCGGAATGTGTGATTGCTATGGACCATGTTGTGCACATATTTGAAGACTTCAACTGCAGTATACGGCATACACACAGATTCAGGAATGCACACACTTCCAACAACATTACCATTCACAGACTCCCAAACCCCAAAATACTGAACACTCAAACTTGCGACAGTCAAACTCCCGGAACTAACACAAACACAGAACACACGCACATACAGACACACTGCTACCCATCACATCCAAACAAACCATCTTACACTATGTATGGCCAGATGGCCATGCCCCATACACAACCCATGTGGGTGGCTGCACCCTCCACACCACACCTACTGTAATAATATACCTCTGAGATAGCAGGAACAGACACACAAAGCAAACACACACACACACACACACACACACACACACACACACACACACACACACACACACATTACAGTGCCACGGAAACACACACCACACTCAGAACACACACTTATACACACTACAGCAATCAGAAACACACTTAAACACAGTACCTACCTGGATCGCAGCACCAAAAGCACTAACTATATGTCCCTTAACATCGTGATAATAGTACTCGCGGTTCTAGTGTTCCGGTACTGTGGTCTTTCGGTCTTTAAGACTTGTGATTACTCGTGTCGGTATGTAAAGCATTCAGTGTTTGGTAGTATCCTATTTATATGTACCTCCATGGTTGTGTACATGTTGTTAACCTAGCTATATATTTGTATATATATGTATATCCGTATATATCGACATATATCTCTCTATCACCTTTTCTATCTCTATATATTATATATATATATATATATATATATATATAGAGAGAGAGAGAACACACCTTTCATTGGGTACATGGCAGTGTATACTATTTCCTGAACTTCGTCATTTTGTGTTTTAACCTGTCACAATACACACATGTCATTGGTACATCTCAGGTAGCTTAGTGGTAGGTGATTGTGTACATGGTTGCGTGTTCTACTCCTGGCAGTGGTCGTTTTACATCTCAGAGCAGGCACTATTAGTACAAGGGTGAATAACGCAGATTTCAGCGGTTCTGGCCAGGTTTGCCTGTGATCTGCGTGATATTCAGCAAAGCTTATACCTGTTTTGCGCATATCCATGTAGTCATATTTAAACGATGCTTACCGGCACTTGCCGACACATAAACCCGCTAACATGTGCTTAAACGTTGTATAATGACCTGCATCCCACATCCATTATTCGGGACATCGGAATTATGTAACAGCCCTTGCAGGTCGTGGAACCAGGAACATGCATGAGACAGTCAGTGACTTTACCACTGGGGCATCTGAGATATGTACAAGTGTTATGATGTTTAGTATGTGGACTGTACTACAGCTGTTCCTCCATACTGCAAACAAATGTGTAACTCAGTTAGTTTACATATGGATGATACCTATTAATGGTATGTCCAAGTGATGCTTAATGGATGTGCTCCAGCTATGGGAATCCATGTCACAGTGAGCCACACACTGTAATGTGCTACTCCTTGCCACGACCATAACTGGAGAATGCTGGGACAGATACCTGTCATGGGTACTCCCCATGCTTTGGAACTACATCCCTGATTACATTATATGGAGCCCCTCATTAACACACCAGGGAATCCTTGCAGAGTGGGTGGGGAACAGTGGTTCCACCCCAGGGATCCCGGAATTGGCTCTGCTCCACAGAGGGACAATTAGTTAATCAATGGGGTGGCGACAGCAGACACATTTTGGCTAGGCTGATGAATGGCCTCTGACAATCAGGCATGTACCTACCGATGTACCTAGGAACCTATACATACACATGCTGTTAGCTTAATTTACTGTTCAGATGTTGACTTATCTTGTACCAATAGCTGTTGTGTGTGCAATAGTTGAGGGCTGCCTATGTAGGATGCACACAGTAGACCACCTATGCATGACAATTTACAGGTGGTTGTGTGTGTATGCCATCCATTTTACTATGTGTGCAGGTGGAGAAGTGTGTCAGTCCATAGGGACCTACACTGTCAGTGTATGTTCTATACGTTCCCTCTTTGCCAAGGCATAGGCATATTGTGCACACCTCCATCTGCCTACTGGGGCTGGCACAGGGTGTTCATGGTCTGAATCCCTCTGTGCCCGTGATACCCTTGGCAACTGCGGTGGGCTGTGAGGGCCTTCACCATTATGTCCCTGCTGCAGCTGTTTCCGCAGGATCATATTATGTAGCATGGCACATACTATGAAGATGTGGGCACACGTGCCTGGAGAGTACTGCAAGGCTCCACCAGATATGTCCAAGCAACGGAACCATGATTTCAGCATCCCAAACACATGCTCTATGATGACTCTGGTTTGTGCGTGTGCCTTATTTTGGCATTCTTGCATGGGTGTGTGTGCATCTCTGATGGGAGTCATCATCCAAGGCTCCAGTACATAGTCAGCATCCCCCACACGGTGGCCATATGGGATGTCCCCCCTGACAAATACCTGGTACAGCCGTGAGGCATGCCAGATGTGGAAGTCATGGTAGCTTCCAGGGCTGCCAGCACACACATCTGTGATAATGCCCTGGGCATTGCACACAACCTGGCAGTTGATGGAGTGGTATCCATTGCAGTTCATGTAGCGCTTACCATGCTCACCGGGTGGTGACTTGATATGTATGTGCGTGCAGTCTATTGCACCCAGTACCTCCAGGTAGTCTGCCACATGGAGGAAGAGGTGCATATTGCTGGCCAACTCCTCCTGAGTTCGGGGGAAATATATATGGTCATTGGCATGTGGTAACCTGGCATCCAGGAACTGGTGGAGTACCCTGGATGCTGATGCCTGTGAGATCCCCATGATATCTCCAGTTGGCCTTTGAAAGGTACCTGTGGCTAGTATTCTCAAGCTTACACATACCTTCGTGTCCACTGGGATGGGTTCCCCTCTGTTGTTTCTGGCTCTGAGGCATGGCCAGCACAGCTCAAAGATTTGCTGTATGATGTCCCTGTCCACCCTGTAATGCTCTACTATCTCCAGATCATCTAGCCCCTGGTAGGTTAACCTTGGTCTGAACACTCTTCTCCTCCTCCGGGGCCTAAGGTGGTTGCCAGCATCACCCTCCACACCACCTTCAGTCTCCAACACATGGTGATAAATCACAGCTATGGCAGCTCCCAACAAGTACATTGTAAAAGTTCCCCGTCTGTTTACACCGATGGTGCAGTGTTTGGGAATACACGAGTGTGTGTGAGGTGCCTTCACATTTTATACTATTGTGCTTTGGAAACTGATGTTGTCATAGGGTGTGTATGTACAATCAGCTGCAGGGTATCTTACTTATGTGTTTTACCACAGGTACTGCTATTGTGGTGCCTTTGGTGTTGAATTACATTTAGCTGCCATGGATCACCTCTTGCCCTTGCCTTCACTTTTCATAACGATTCCCCTCCCATTGTCAGGCATGCATCCAGCAGCCTGCTTTATTGTTTTATACTTTCCCAACCCAGGATTGTGTTGGGAAATGTGTTCTATAGCCGATCTACTGCAGGTTTGCTTTGCTCTGCGGTGACAGTTCTCTTTTCTTTGCAATCCGGCACCTCCCCTATCCTGTTCTGCAGGTTGCTACTAGCAGCCTTGTTAGCTACCATCAATGGCCCACTGTGAGTGAATATAGCAATAACCCAATACAGCAATAACAGAGCTGTTGCTTTTTTTAAAGCTGTCTTGCTATGTTAAACCCATTTAACATAGCAAAACAGTTTGTAAAAAGAAACTGTTTCACTTTGTTAAATGGGTTTAACATAGCGAGACAGCTTTAAAAAAGCAACAGAGCCAATGCTTTTTTTAAAGCTGTCTTGCTATGTTAAACCCATTTAACATAGCGAAACAGTTTGTAAAAAGCAACGGAGAAAGCAAGATCTCCATTTAACATAGCGAGACAGTGTGAAGCAATGGAGATCTTGCATTCTCCGTTGCTGTAAAAAAAAGAGTTATAGTAATGGAAAAAGTCTGGGCGACTAGACCTTTTTCCATTACTATAACTCTGATTTACAACGTGCACGCTGACCAATCAGCGTGCACGTTTTTTTGAATATTAATGGGGGGTCGTTGTATAATAGGTGTTAATTACTCAGTTGTACTCCAATTACCCTACTGCGGCATTTCCTTATTGTCTTCCCGTAACCTTCCTGTTTCAGCTGTGGTGCGTGCTGCACACAGCCGTTTACTGGGTTTTGAGCCCGTTGTCATCCATGTACACATGCACTTTCGGTCACCATGTGTGCTCTCAGCTAAGCAAAGTTATGGCTACATCCACACCCCTATCCTGCAGCTTTGCTTAGCAATGGTCAACTCGGATTAGCAATGCTCCAATGTGCTTACAGCTACGGTGGCACACCCCACTGCTGATGTCATGTATACCTCCAGGCCACTCCTCGGTGTTGTACCGCTGCACCATATGGTACATCCTTAGGCTGGCGGGATGTTTGCGATTCAGTATTACTTGACTCATTTGCATGGCATTGACTACTAATTCATAGTTACTGCGCCGAACACTGTCACAGACCATTAGCAACCCTTGCACATTGGTTCTGGTGTAGCATGCATACCATTGACTATTATGGCGAAATCATGACTTGTCTTACATTGCAATTTTATGACATCTGTATATATTTTCCTTGTGTTCCCGTTTGTGCAAACATGCCCTGTGGTTGTACTTTACGTTAGTGTGGCCATGACATTAAGTGTTATTTTTTATGTGTTGTGCATGTTTTTTATGCCATTGGCTGTATATTTAGCCACTGGCATATGTTAACTTTGTAATACATACGTTTGGTCCACTTTCATGGCTCCAATGTTCTGTTTGGAAAAATGTAAACCGTTTTTTTTTTTTTTGGTTTACATTTCTGAATGCTTACCCTACGCCTGCACCACTTCATGAATCGCTATGTACCTTCATCTGCATGCTGCACTACTGTGCATGGGGTGATTAGCATACATGAGCCAAGAGCTGCGCAGATCTGGTGTACGCTGGTAGTGCACGTGGAATTGGATTGTACCTGAATTGCTCGGTGGCCATATTTGGCATTATACCGCCTACACTACACCTGCGCTTGGCGCAAGCTTCATGAATCCCAGGGATTGTTAAGTTTTTGTTTGTTTTATACACAATGTGAGGGCTTCACCTAAGTTCGAAAAAATATCTTGGTTCCCCTTAAACATATTCCAGTTTTTCACTATAATATTCTTATTGTCTCCTGAATATGATCCGTAAGGTATAACCATAGCATTAATATGGGACTTGGAGTTGCCTGAAATATAATGGGAATTATGATATGTCAAATCTTTCGATCCCAAAAGGGTTTGTATTTGGTACCCCACCACTGAAGAATCCCTTTACTAATGGTACACAGTAAATCCAGGGGGTACCCTCTTTCTCTGAACATATAAACTAAATTACTCAGTTCCACTTTGAAAACAGAAAAATCTGAATACATACGGGCAATTCTAACTGTCCTTTAAAAATATTCCTTTTAATATGTGACAGGTGGTAACTTTGTAAATTAAGTAACTATTGGAAAATGTTTGTTTCCTGTATATTCTTAAACCAAAGCCACCATTAACAAGATTCTTGTATATCATAATGTCCAAGTAATCAATCTTGTCAAAAGAATGGATGTGAGTAAATTTCAAAAAGGGGGTGATGCTGTTAATCTTCTTCTGGCTTTTCCCAGTTAGGGGTCACCAAAGTGGATCACCTGTCTGCTCATGACTGGCTGTGGAGTTTTATGGTGTGGAGTTCCCAGCTGGTGCTCAACCTTCCACAGAAGGCACACACATGCACGCACTCATGCCTAGGGCCAATTTAGAGTGTCCAATCCACCTACAGCATGTCTTTGGGATGTGGAAGGAAACCCACACGACCACAGGGAGGACATGCAGACTCCACACAGAAGGGACCCCAACCGAGGATCGAACTGGAAATCTTCTTGCTGTGAGGTGGCAATGCTAAGCTCTGCACCACCACGGCCACCCAGGTTGATGCTGTTAATATACAATATAAATTAATCTTTTATGAAACCACTATCTTTCCATAAAGTAAATATATCATCTAAAATATGTAAATAAATGAATGAATACTCTGTGTATTTAGAATTAAAATATGTTTCTTCTCCCACCAAAACATCACTAAGTTCCCATAGGTCCTTTAGTTTGTCTAAAATATCTAAAATATTCTCCTTCACAGGATACATAATTATTATTTAAAATCTATTCTATAGCTTCCATTATGAAATTTACCATTGTGTTATTCAAATCTGACAAGTATAAAATAGAAACACGAAACATCTCTAAACCTTTCTTAAGAGGAATGGAAGTGAACAAATCCACAAAGTCTATTGTAGAAAAACAAGTACCATAATAAAAATTATGTTTAAAGGAAAACCACACACACAGTCTCAAAAACATGTTTATTTCATCATGTTTTGGTATTTCCTACATTTTAACACCACTCTGGGACTATTTACTGTTTTTTAAATATTTTTATATGTGATTTCTAAGTCTGACCACGTGGTGTCTGGCATCTTGAAGTAATTCTGATTGTTTAGACTGCCTCTATGTATCCCACAATGTAGTGATTGTCTGTAAAAATTTACATCACACAGGCCTCTTTCTTCCTAAAGCTCCTGTCACTGCATTGATTTTACATGCATACACTGCTGTCTTTCAGTCAGTTTTAAATAACAGTTCATGTCTTTCAACAACTACTTCAAACACAAACAGTGCAAATGCCACAGAACAGACTTCCAATGTGCTTTATACTGCTGCTTCTTTTTAGAATGGCTAACTTCCCTAGCTGTCAAAGTTCTAAGGGTAATTTGAGCTGTTACCTGCTGTGAGTGGCAGTTCACAGGAGACTTGACTCATGTACTGTTTCCTTGTTCTAACCTTTATTTCTGTATGGGTATGGGAAGGACTAGGAAGCTGTGAAATCACAACATGGGTGGGTTTTTTGGACGGTAGAGGTGATGTCAGTTTGGGGAGAGAAATGGCCAGAAAACTACCTGTATTTAGTGTCCTTGATGACATCAGTGAATTGGAGACTGCAGCAAGCTTTTCAAGGGTTGGACATACGTTTTTTGAACATGAAACCACTACAGTATAGTAAGGTACTGTTCTAATAGAGAGAAATAGTCAACTTAAAATATTTTAAATGCTGTATTTTTGTTTATTCATAGTAGGGATAATAAACCGGGAGAAAAAAAAACAGAGAAGGTGAGCATTTAATAATAGAATCCCAGTGTTGTCCTTTAACTTTCATGAGAAAGTCCAGTGATTTTTTTAAAATATGTTCTATGAGACCAATAGTATTTTTCAAAATTCGGTCAACAAAAATACCTAAAGAATAAGTCATGGAGTTGTGTGCTGAAACAATCACCCAATGGGGGGGGGGGGCTGCACAAAGCTCTTGTGAGCTTTAGGCATTCCAAAAACTGTTGGAATAACAGGGTGTTCATTGATCAGGAAACAAAATAATTTCTCATTAATAATCTCCTCAAATAAGGAATCTTCAAGGAATAAAAATATTTTCCTATTAGCTATATTTATCTCAGTCCTAGATACAACTTCATATTTCATTGTGTTGTGTAAAATATTGAGCATCTGATTAATGTAAGCTGACTGCTCAACAATAACAATACTACCCTCCATGTCAGGCTTCATCATCCTTAGAATAGGATACTAAGTTCATCCATAAGTAGTCTTTCACCCCTTGTCACGTTATGTTTCTTCTTCTGAAATGTAAGTAAATTGAAAATTTTATTACATATTTTCTTGAAGGTAGCTACAGCAGGGTGGAGGGAAGGGTTAAATGTACTCTTTTTCTAAAATTTGTATTAGTAGTACCTATTGAAAATTCATTATTTGCCCCATTGAAGATAATCTGGAAATTAAGTTTCATAGTGTACAACCTTAGTTCGATAAGTACTTCAGCGACATCTATTTTTAGCTGTAGGGACAAATTTAAATCCCTTTTTAAACAAAGTAAAAAATGTTTTGTCTATATCCAAATGGGTATGGTTAAAGATGGTATCCTACCACCATGTGTTACTGCAATGTTATCTTCCTATGTTAGAAACTGCATTAATTGCTCTTCCTAAAATTTCTTCCGCTCCACCTCCCTCTGTTCATTTGACCCTTTAAGGGATACGGGTGGTTTAAAAAATGTTGTTGTCTGTGTTGGTGTTCTATTCATTGCAATCTATTAAGTAGTTGGAAATTGTATTCATATTTATAATCTAACCTATGTTTAACATATGTGCATGAAATATCTTCCTGCACAGAGTTCAAGTAATGGGTTAATCCATCTGTTACACCTTCCCTGTTGAGGAAATTCCCACATTGTCTTCAAACCCTTGTGTAACACCAAAAAACTTTGACAAGATCTGGGAATAGGGTATGTCTTATTAGAAAAATAATCGTTTTTGTCCCTAAGTAGCTTTCTTTGTTTTCTGTTTAAATTAATTTTCACATGTTGCTCAACTTTATTATAAATCTGATTGTACCTCACTACATTAAATTGAAACAAAAAATCTCTGGTAATTTCATCATTTAAAACTTTCAATTCTTCCAACATCTGGCTAATTCTAGTGTTATTTAACTTAATGAAAATATGCATTAATTCAATACTATATCTGACGAACATGTGTGTGAGTTCTGAATACTCAGTTTTAGTTAGGCTTACACCACTGGGAAATTTATACATAGCTAGTCCCTTAGGGACATGCTTAGTTTTAACACTTTCACTTATAAAAACAATTGTTACACTGTAAGTTTCTTACCTTCAGGACTTTGTTTTCAAGTTCATTATTTTTTTAAGTCCGTGGTGGTTGTTGATTAACGTCTGCACTTATTGTTAAAGTTAAATGCTTAAAGACCCATTCTTGAAAACATGCATTCCTGTCACCATCATTGATAATACCTCATCCATTTGTATCAGTAACTAAGCCTCAGTGAAATGTTTCCTGTTCTTGTCTCAGTAAAGCAGAAGGACTAGTCCATTTAGTGCCTGTTCTGTAGGTGTGTGTATATATGAACATTACTGTGCTATCAGTAAGAAGAACACAAATAATACCTTATTCAAACATATTTTATTTTGTCCTTCTTTTAAACAATTTTTATTTGGTATTATTGATAGTTCTATGTGGTAACACAAGAGGTTCTTAGGGGACAATTTTAGATAAAAAGGGAGTTGATCTGACAGCTTAGGCTTAATGCCACAATAACCCCTGGTTTGAGTGAATGTACATCCATCGTACCTATACTGAAAATCTTAGTGGATGGTTTATGATGATAACTATTCATAGGGAAGGCTGTATGTTTCTTTTAAGTGTTTTTGATATTATTTAATTGTAAGTATTTTAAACAAGTAAATATTTTAGCTATTTATTGATATTTGAGTTCAGACTTTAAACATGTTTTATATTGTGTTCATGAATTTGGTTTTACTATCTTTTCTAACTTTTTAAATTAATTTTATACATTGTATGTATGAATTTTCTTTGAAGGGTTTTAAGGGTATCTGAAACAATGACATTTTTATTAATAAGACATGCTGCTCAATTTCTATTTTAATAACCCTAAGGTTAACTGCTCTACCATTTTAAAACCTTATAGGACATTAATTATTTGGTTTAAAATAGGTATATAAATGCTTGTTTAACAATTTACTAACAGTCCTGATGAAGTCCAATTTGTAAATTCATGAGGGATGAAAGCGTTAAATTGGATTGTATATTATCATGTTCTTAATATTTTTTGATGTATGGGCTAAGCATTATGAATATTAATAATTTTCCATCAACTACTAGCATTTTGTGGATTAATAGCATTTATTTGGGCTTTGGAGGTCCAGAGTATACTATGTGAACCTTGGTTTTTGTTGCTAGTTCATTTTGGGTGCACGGACACACTTTGTTTTTGTGTTTATTCAATAAGTCAGAATATTTTACCTCTGACAATCCTACTGACCCATGCTCTTAGTATAGCAGGAGACAATAAACTAAATCCACGGTCATAGCCCTCACCCCTGAAATCAAACCATGCATTGTTTCCCAATAAGCATTACAGTGTCAAAGTCACAGTACTCAACATAGTTGAAAAATTATACTTTCAGCCTTTACTTGAATCCAGAGTCATACAACACAACCCTAATATATAAGCTATTTATTACAGAATCTTGGCTTAAAGACAAATTTAGTTTCTCAGACTGTTTGCAATACAAATACCATTGATTTTTTTCAATATCAGACCAGGTCTAATGAAGGAAGGAAGTTCTCCTCCTTACTAAAACACTAGTAATAGCAATGCAAAGCAATTCTTTTAGATTCTAGCCCTTCTGAAATCAACACAGATGCTAAATGACTATCAGTCTAGGTAATTATCTAAAATCACAAAAAACAAAGAAATGGGCTAGAGGTGTAAAATAATCATGAAGCAAAAAACACAGTGCCCACTTTCTTAGCTCCCAGAAAAATAACTTTTTTATTAGTCATAAAATGCAAAAGAGAAAAACATGATGTTTGGAGACACACAGAAAACAAAAACAAACTTATTCCTCTCCATTCTTGACCTGCACAGAGCACCTTTACCGCTAGTAACTATACGATATTTAGGAATAACACTAGACCAAAACCTCACATCCACCAACTACGTGCAAACCATCACTTACAGAGCATACTGTCAATGAAAACTAGCCAACACATACTCACCCCTCTCATTATATAATCAAGGAAAGGTTTGGCACTACAAATGATAATACTGAGGACAGAGTACTTACTTCTATTATTTACTTTATAATCAGCCAATATCACACACACTCTTCAGGTTACTATTAACAAGATTTGACAATTTATTTCCCTAGATAGTCCTACAAACCACCAATAACTTAGATTACCAAAAGGGAAATGATTATAAATAACAGTCAGGGCAACTCCCTGTCATTAGACTATTAAATTGTCCTTATTGCCCACCACTACCAGCAAATTTCTACTTAAAGCAGCCTATGTACACTTCTCACTTAACAGCAGATAATGCACCCTATTTTGTCAGGCCCAATTTTACAAATGTAATAGAACGTTTTTCTGTAGCCTGGAATTCCATTCCACAAAATATTAATATGCTTACAAAATGTATTAGTTTCAAGAAAGACTTTACCCAATTTCTTTACAAGTAATACAAATGTAATGGTTTGATAACTGGCTAAACTCTTAACCAGATAAACACACATTCTTCTATCCAGTGTTAACCCACATAGTGATAGCTATCTAAAATATTATTGTTATTTCTCTGCTGTATGACTATTTGAATTACATTCTACAAATGTCAGCTATATTGTCATTAAGCAGTTTATTATGTTTCTAGTGTGTGATGACTTGTATTACTCACTAAGTATAGCTAAAGCAAAGAAGCAAATCAAGTGTTCTTGTTCTTCTTTCGGCTTTTCCCGGTTAGGGGTTGCCACAGCAGAACTCTGGTCCACTAATGATTGGCAGTAGATTTTCATGGTGCTGAGGTGCCAGCCCGACACCCAACCTTCAACGAAGGCACGCCCATTCACACATATCTTTCAAAAGCCACTCGACCACGGGGAGGACATGTAGACTCCAGACAGAAGGGGCTCCAGCTGAGAATCAAACGGGAAAAGCTCTTGCTGTGAGGCGACAATGCTACTGCTGCACCACTGTGGTTATAGAAGCAAATCAAGTGTAAAAAAGATAATGTACCATTAACGTGTTAGTTTAATATTGTGTGCATATTTATAAATTTCATTTGTTAGAAATCCTGGTTGTTAAATTGCTGTCTTTTGTCCCTAGTTGTTGTTGTTTGTCTTTTCCCGGTAAGGGGTCGCCACAGTGGAACTCCGGTCTGCTAATGATTGGCAGTAGATTTTTACGAAACACTGAAGAGCCAGCTCGACGCCCAACCTTCAATGAAGGCACGCCCATTTATGCACGCATGTCTTTCAAATGCTACCCAACCACGGGGAGGACATGCAGACTCCACACAGAAGGCACTCCCAATCCCAGCCGAGAATCGAACGGGAGAACCTCTTGCTGTGAGGTAACAACACTACCGCCGTACCACCGCAGCATATTGTCTTTTGTCCCTAGTCATAACTGAAAATGATCCTTGCATTGGCTCACCCACCATGTTAATAAAATCAAACAAACAATTAGCTAAATAAATTAATTAAAATGTACTGTTTATCAATAAAAATACTTACTGCATTTTGCTGTGAAGATGCAAATGAGCAGCATAATGATTGGAAGAACTAAAACTGAGCACCCGATGAATATAAACATTAAAAATGTTGTGCCTGTTAATAAATAAAGTAATGATTATTTGCCCAGCTTATTATAATACAGCATAATGAAAATGCAACATAATAACAATAGAAGTTAGACAACACTTTTGCTGACACTTTGTTTAAGCTTTATATATTTTTGTCTGATAAAATAAATCTTTGCATTGCCAATGTACATGTGTGTGTGGGTGCATGTGTGCGTAAACAAATATATATTACTTTCATGACAAACACATGCCAAACAGTATCACAGGCTTATATGCTCAAGATTGAAAAAAGACTAAAACTCCCCAACCAAAACCAAAAAAAATCCTAAAAAAATGAAAATTAAATCAGATAATCCACCTATGATGGGACTGACGCCAGCCTCTATGAAAAATCACATATAAATATAGTAACTCTTAGGATGGAGCACTTAAGTCCAAGTTATTCTTAATTACAAGGCAGTTTTGGAATTCTGCTGTTTCAGTCCAGTAGTTTAAGTCTTTTTTTTTTAATTCAGGCATTCAAACACCAAAATGTAGTAGTGAAACAAAGGTAAACATATTGCGTAACTGATAACTTTCAATAAGACTTTTTTATGCATTTTATTTACTTTCAAGTAAATATAATACAATTAAAAAAATGTAAATAGAACACATTTTAAGCAACATATAATCACTCACTGCACTATAATCCATGATGTGAAGAGATTAATTACTCAACATTTGATAGCCACTGCTACCCACAACCAGAATATAGTCAACTGGGGCTTTTAGCAGGGTAAGGGGCACACTATACCAGTATCTCTTACTTACCCATCTTTCTCTAGATGTCATAAACTGTTTACACTTCTCAGCTTACATACTGCTTTTTTTCTTTACATTTCCAGTGATCAGAGAAATTTAGATTTTATTTATTTATTTGTTTGTTTATTGTTTGAATGCTAACAGTAAAGACATTGAGGGTCTTTTTCTAAACAAAACAAGAAAATCCCCATATTGAAAATAGATTATTAGTAACTTGCTATCCTATAGAAAATCAGGTGTATTTAAAGTGTGCTTGAAAAACTATTAAACTGAGAGAGATGGTTAGTTTTCCATTTAATTTTCTGCCTGTCTGAATGATTACAATGATATATGTACATGCAGTTACCCAGTGTGTCAAACAGTTAGAAGTTTTGTGTGGGTGGAAAACTCCCTGAGAAAAAAATTTAAAAAGATGAAGTAAAATACTGAGTTCTACTCATTCTTATAGGCTCATAAGGAAGTACTAGGCTAGCTGCTCTTGTGGGTCATTTTAAGCCAACCCAATTTCCAGAAATCATGTTGACTCACAGAAAATAGTTTTGATAAAGGTTAAAAGTCAGAAAACTAAATTTGCTGATTTGAAGCATTGCCCCAATTTTCACTTCAAGGATGAGAACCAAACTCTGTACCTTGTGTCTGTGAGGTAAACATAATGATAATGTAGATATATATGTGTCAACATAGACAGGAGGATAATGATTAACAACTTTTTAATGAATACAAGAAGAAATTCAAAAAAATGCAGGGAGCAGCAGCTTTGCCATCAAGGTACTTAATTTAAAAAACCTAAAGTAGGCAAATATTAAAGCACATAGTGTGAGGCCTATTCACTTTGGGTCTATAAAGCACTGAAATTTTCTTTCATTTCAGAAATGAGACTCCATTTTATAATTAAACCATCAATATTTAAGTATTCCAAAAGAGAATTACAAGGAGCTGGCACAAGTTTAAGACCTTTTCAGTAGCAGTTATAAACAAATTTCTGCATAGTGCTGTTACAGTAGTGCTCCATGTCTTGAAGCAATGAAAAGTAGAACTCACTGCAACAATTTCAACTACATTTTTTGCTTCAACTGAAATGTGGAGCTGCAGTACTGGGGCAAGGTGAGAGGGAAAGGATCCCACACTGATGCTTTTCTTAGTCTTGGGAGAGCCAAAGACAAAGGGGTATGATGTTTTCTTCTTGTAAAAAAAAAAAAAAAAAAAAAAAAAACAAGAACAAAAAAACACATATCTGAAGTATGGAGTCCAGCTAAGTTTCTTATGGAAAGAATACATGGAAATCTACAGCGGGATGGGTGGATAACTTCGTAACTGAGTAGAAGAAAAACCTGCAGATATACTAAAGTACTGAAACATTTTTGCATGCATCTGCCAGCAGAAGTGGACTCAATGAATTTTAATTTATTTGTTATACTGCAACTGACCGCCTTGAGTTGCAAGTTACAGGACAAGTTATGTTGTGTGCCAAGTTTGCTGTCACTAAAAATAATGAACTTTCTCACTTAGCATTGCAAATAAAGAGCACACAACTGGAGTTGAGTGCCTCTGGCATGTTCTATACTACAGTTGTGGCTGTGGAAGATGAAGGTTGGTCAAAATATATCAAATTACAATATTCTTTCTTCCTGTACAACCAAGTGCTAATACCTTGTGACTTAAGTTTCTCTACTTGAGAAAAAAAGGTATCGATTGCAGTCTCTGTTAGCACACCACCTGCAGAGAGAGAAAAAAAGAAGTTATGTACTTACCATAACATTCCATGTTTGTAGTCCATCTCACCTATATTCTTGCTGGATGGGTTCGGAGCCAATATTCGGCTCCGACTCGGCCTATACTAAAGCTCGAGAGCTTTTTACTGGCTCGAGGCTAGCCCCTATCCCATGGTGCCTCATGGCAATTACCCAGATCTAGTTTGCAGGAAAGTAATAAATACCTATCAGGTAATAATAATAAGAAAGAAGTTATAAAATACAGGAAGGGATTAGAAACATAATCCATTCCAGGTGGACAATAAAGAGCAATATCAGGCAGCCCCCAAAAAAGGTCCACTAGATCCCCCAGAAACAGGAAGGGGGTTGGAGGGAGGGACGCAAGAATACAGGCGAGATGGACTACAAACATGGAACATTATGGTAGGTACATAACTTCTTTATGTTATGTAGTCCTATCTCGCCGTAATTCTTGCTGGATGGGACAGCGTCCCTAGCACCTTTATCCCGGGTGGCTCAAGCAAAGAGACTCTTCAGCACAGTGGACCCAAAGGATGACCTGTCCTGGGAGGCCAAATCCTATTTGTAATGAGTGACAAACGTATGTGATCTTGCCCAAGTAGCTGCTGCACAAATAGTATCAACTGGGAGCCTAGATCTAAAGATGCATGAAGTAGCTACAGCCCTAGTAGAGTTACCTTTAGCTTTTAAAGGTAATTGTCTACCAGCTTGTTGACAAGCAAAGGATGTGCAATCTGAAAGCCATTTTTAAAGAGTAATTTTTGAAACAGGTGAGCCTTTTCTTTTGTCAGAAAAGGAAACAAAATGTTGATCGGATTTCCTGAATTCTTTGGTCCTGTGTATATAGAATCTGAGTATTCTGTGGACATCTAGCTGTTGAAGTCTATACTCTGATTTTATTAGAGTGGTTTGGAAAAAACACAGGTAGCTCAATGGTAGTATTCAGGTTGTGTTCTGAGCATACCTTAGGGAGAAAGGAAGGGTTTATCCTAAGAGAGAGACTCTATTCTTGTGAAAGATAATGTAAGGAGATCGAATAGTTAGGGCTTGAAGTTCTGAGACTCTCCTAGCCGATGATATAGCTACCAAGAACAGGGTTTTCCATGATAACAATTTTAAGTCTGACGACTAGGATGGTTCAAAGGGTGCAGACATCAAAGATGAGAGGACTGTCCCAGGGTTCTAAAGGTTGTTTTATTGGGGGCCTAAGAAGAACTCCTTTTAAGAAGGTTTTACAGAGGGAGTGTTGCATGATTGGATTTCCTATGAAACCAAAATGGAAATTGGAAATGGCAGCTAATTGAACTCTAACTGTAGCGGCTGCCGCTCCTTCATGAAAAATTGTTGTTAGGAAGGATAAAATGGATTCTAAAGGAGTGGTATATGGATCTAATCCCCGGTTTGTAGCCCTAAAGGGAAAACCTTTTCCATTTGCTAGAATATAGTTTCTGAGTGGAATGTTTATGGGATGAAATTAGGATGTGTTTGACCATTGGAGATAAGGGAATGCACCTGACTATATGTGGAATTGGAGCAGCCATGCTGTCAATTTGAGGGTGTGGATGGAAGGGTAGAACTGTCCCGACTAATGAATCAGGAGATCTGGAGATGGATCCAGAATCCATGGTTCCTCCAAAAGGTAGGGCCACAGGAAAGGAAACCAAACTTGTCGAGGCCAGTAAGGAGCAATGAGGATCAAGGAACTCCTCAACTGTCTTGCTTTCAGTATAACTTTGGGTATGAGTGGAAAGGGAGGAAAGGCATAGAGAAGTCCCGGGGGCCAATCGTGAACTACAGCATCCCTGGGTGACATCCCCGGATGGAGAATGAGGGCAAAGTAGATGCTGCATTTGGTGTTCAGGTGAGTGGCAAATAGACTGCAGCAAGGCTGGCCCCATTTGTGAAAGATCTCTTTCGCAACCATGGGATTCAGGGACTACTCGTGAGGCATCAGAATTTCTCGGCTGAGCTTGTCCGCTATTATGTTGGATTTCCCCAGGATATGCATTGCTATTAGGAAGTGTTGAGTATCCATCGCCCATTTCCAAACTCTTAAGGCCTTTCTGCAAAGCGGGTAAGACTTGGTTCACCCTTGTTTGCTTATGTACCACATAACAGACATGTTGTCTGACTGAATTGCAATCGTTCCAGTGGGAAGGGAGCTGTGAAGTGCTTGCAACGCATATAGCACCACTCTCATATCCAGAACATTGATGTGTAAGTGGTTCTCATGGTTTTACCAAGTACCTTGGACTGTCTTTCCCAGATAATGCCCCCTCACCCTATCTGGGAAGCGTCCATGGTCAAAACTGCTTTCTCTTGAGGAGGAACAAGTGGATGATCTATGACAAGTTGTTTTGTGTGTAACCACTATGTCAGATTCCTTTTGCATGCGTTTGTTATTAATATCTGGTGAGATAATGGAAGTCTTGCATCAACCATTGTACAAACATCATCCATTGGAGAATCCTCATATGTAGATGAGCAAGAGGAACTAATAAGATGGCAGAAGCTATAGTCCCTTGGACTTGAAGTACTACTCTGGCCTGGACTCTTTGTTTGTTTAATAAGGATCTGATCTGACTGCATAGAGATTTCACTCTTTCCTTTGTTAGCTTTACTGACATGGTGGTTGTGTCTGTTTCTGAGCCTAGATATATAATATGCTACAAGGGAGATAAGACTGACTTTTTCAAGTTGACAGTGATGCCTAGGCTGGCACACAAGGATAGAGTTTCATCCCTGGTCCTTATGAGTTGATACTTGGTGGTAGCAGTAAGGAGCCAGTCGTCTAGGTATGGAAACACCTGGAATCCTTGGCATCTCAGGTGAGCCATTACCACTGCCATGCATTTGGTAAACACTCTGGGTGCTGTAGTGAGACCAAAGGGCAGTGTTTTGAACTGAAATTGGCTGGCTCCCAGCCAGAAGCATAAGTGTCTCCTGGAGCGCCTGTCTATTTTGATGTGGTAGTATGCATCCTGGAGATCGATTGAGCACATCCAGTTGTCTTTCCCGATAAAGGGAAATATCGACTGCAGAGTGCCCATTCGGAACTTTGATTTTCTTACATGCTTGTTGATCCTGCTGAGATCTAGAATTGATCTCCAGTCCCCTGTCTTTTTTGGAACTAAAAAGAATCGAGAGTAAGTTCTGGATCCTACTTGCTCTACGGGGACTCCTTGGATGACTCTTTTTTGTAGCAATGAAATGACCTCTGATGTTGCACGGTCTAGTTGGATGGGTGGTACATCTGGAAGAGTTTGTTGGAGGTTCGGAAATAAAGAGAATCAGGTAAACTCTGGATATTACTGGGTGTGCCCAACGATCTTGAGTGATAGTTAGCCAGGCGCTTGGGTACAGCGATATACGACCCCTGACGGCCTCCAGAGATAGACAGTCGGGCAACCCCTCAGAGTCGATGGAAGGGACGATCAGAGCAAACTTCTCTGTCTCTCTGATGTTGTGGACCTCCTCTGCTATGAGGGCAGCATCTTCCATTATATAGGTTCATAGGTTCATAGGTTCATACTGTGCTATCTGCCCTAGGGCATTTATAAGCCAGGCCAGAATGTGTTTGGCTTTCGCCACCCATTTTAAATTTATTTTGCTATGCCCTTTTTCGAGGTTAGTATACTGTGCCTCTGTCTAACAGTGACACAGAAGTGATACCCGGGGTAAATCTACGATCTCCCATCCACTCATCAAGATTTCTCTTGAAGAGAGTCAATGAGGGACTCTGCCTAACCTGGACTGGGATTTTATTCCAGAGTGAAGGGAGCCTCTGGGTTATGAATCTGTCCCTCCAGCATGTCCTATTTATTTCAGTGCTGAGGTTCAAGTCTCGAGCGCGTAGCTCGATGGGATTTGGATTTTCTGAGGTGCAGCATGTCCATTAATTCCGGGTTGGACATGGCTTTATACGTCAGGCACAGATCGCCTCTGAACAGGCGGTATGCCACTGAGTAGAGCTGGAGTTTCTTTAACCGGGCAGCATATGGCATCTGTTTGAGCCCTTTCATCCTCTTGGTGAGGTACTTTTGGGGTCTTTCCAGTTGCTGCAGGTGTCTGGTAAGGTACATCCCAAAAGGGGCATTGTACTCAATTATGGGCCTGATGAGGGATGAGTAAAGAGGCACGATGACCTCCCCTGATCATAGGTGGTAATCCATTAAGTACAGAAGAAGTAATTAGGGACCTGAGGACCCAAGTTGATAGCAATCTCTCATTTGACAACCACGTGGCTAAAGTGGTTAGAAAAACATTTTATATAGCCCACCTAATCATGAAGGGATTCACATCTAGATGTGGTTCCGCAAATCCCAAAAAGGTTTTCCTCAGGCACAAGGTCAACCCTCCCCCAAGGGCAGAGGGCGAGGTTAAAACAAAGTGCCCACAAATTACCAAACCACATTTTCCCTCCTGTATTACCCTTGGGATAAGGTCTGGACGGGAGAGAGAAATGGACTCCAATGGCAGATAAGGATTTGCCTTCCTGCTTGCACCTAGTCAAAGTCTCTTTCACTTGGGGTCCAAACAGAAATGAACCATCAAAGGGAATGTTAGTGAAGGAAGACTTGAAGGATTCTATAAAATTACAAAGCTGCATCCACGAATGTCTCCTGAGGGTTATTCCTGCTGTGGCTGCCCTGCTCACTCCATCTGATGCATATGAGATCAGCCTCATGGAGGAATTAGCTATGGAAGTAAGGGTGGACAGCTGCGTGGAAACCTTGTCCATGGAACCCGAAGCTATTGAACTCTGGAGGGTATCCCCTACCACTTTCTGGAGATCCCTCTGCAGACAAGTGAAGTGAGTCAGGTAATTCAGCAATCTTAGTGTAAATGCCACTGAAGAAAAAGAACACTTCCCATACCTATCCATCGTCCTTGACTCCTTGTTAGGAGGATGGATATTAGAAGGTGTCTCAGATAATTCCTTCTTCGTGGCCACTGCTACCACCATAGCATCAACTGGAACTCCCTTGCTAAGGAAAGTCAGAGAAGGAGACGTCCTCAGAGGGAGATCTAGGGGACCCTTCTGATTTCTCTAAATCAGTGTCTGATGTGACAGACTCAGGGGAGTCGACATGTTTCCTCTTACATAACCTCTTCCGAGGGAGCTCTCCAGCGGGATAATCTGGGGAGGTCTTGGAAGATGGGGTGCCTCCAATGGGGGTTAATTGGGCCTCTGGTTCCCTACACTGTGGGGTTGGCAGGGGGGAAGAGGTTGCTGCCTGCTGCTGGTGTGACACAGGTTCCAAAGGAATGGCTTTGGCAGAGGATAAAGCCTTCTTTATAGCTTTGAAAGTCTTTCACCCCTGCTCTGAAGACCTCCACTCCGAGAGGGCGGATGGTCGACTCCTAGCAAGAGGGAACGGCTCCGAAGCAGAAGTGGGAGCCAAGCTGAGTTGAGTCAAGGCTCCGAGAGGGAGGGTCGGTTCCGAAGAGAACCCAGGGTGACTGTCCCCCTTGGAGTCGACACGAGAGCGTCAGCTCCCAGAACCCTCAGCTCCAGACTGAGCCATCGAGGATAGAGTAATTGGCTCAGAGGAAACAGGCTGAATCCCCAGAGCTAAAGGGTCAAAGACAGGGAAACCTGAGGTAATAGGCTCAGAGAGCGAAGCAGTCAGAGGAGGAACAGTGATCAGTACGGGGAACAGCTCTCGAGACCTTTGGGTATGGAGGGGTCAATTTTCTAGCCAGAGCTGGATCCAAAAGCAACCTCTTCACCACCCTCTCAATGTCCTCATCTGATAGGGTCCTGGCGGATCTGGTGGAGACTGAAGGAGACTTCCTTCTCTTCAAAACAGGAGATCTCAAAATAGGAGATACAGTCTTGATGTCAGGCAAAACCTTTGGTACCGAAGACTGTCTCGGAACCGATGGAATAGACTGCACTGAAGATGAAGCAGAGTCGGAACTGGAACCCCTTGGTTCTGATGCTTTAGACTTTTTAGTCGGCTCTGAAGTCGGGGACGATGATTTTCTCTTTGAAGATTTTGGGCTGCCTGACCAAGTTCCAGCTGTTTCTGGAAGGAACTGGTCATGAGACCCCTGTCAATAAGCTTTCTCTTCCTTTCTTTTAACACTCTTGTACTAAAAGCGTGACAGAAGGTGTAAGGTTCCTGTAAATGGGCTTCACTCAGACAATATACGCAACTGGTGTGGCTGTCTGTAAGAGACACTTTCTGCGCATACCTGTCGCATTTTTTGAAGCCCGAAGGGCGATGATCCTTATGATCCTTATCTTTATCTTTAGACATAGTCAAAGAGTAAAAAATAAAAGTGTAAGGAAGAAGAAAGTTTTTTTTTTCTTTTTATAACATTCGCACACACACAGGGAGGAAAGGCCCTCTAACTTAAATGGGCACTACAGCCCTCTAATTTATATGGGCCGTACAGTCCTAAGGGGGGAATAGGGGTTGAAAACTTTCAAAAAAAAAAAACAGAGGCACAATACAGAAGAAACTATTAATATATATATATATATATATATATATATATATATATATCAGAAAAAGGTAGTAGAAAAGGACTAAATAAGTAAAAAAATCGTTCTACTTAGCCAACGAGCCAGTAAGACACTACCTCAAAGCTTTCATGACAAATGAGATCTGGAGAATTGCCGTGAGGCACCATGGGATATGGGCTAGCCTTAAGCCAGTAAAAAGCTCTTGAGCTTTAGTATAGGCCGAGTCAGAGCCGAATACTGGCTCCAAACCCATCCAGCAAGAATTACGGAGAGATAGGACTACATAACATCTGGTGTTTGCTTTCTGAGGAACTGCTGGAACTGCTACATTTCTGTTATGAGTAACCATAATTAATAGGTATGGAAAATCTTCTGAGTTACTGCATGCCAAATAAAAAGTGAATTCAGAGTATGAGTTGAAATATGAGTGAGAGAGCAACTATCCTAAAGAAGTGTATTTGAGTGAATTCTTAGAAGAATGTTGATTAGAGTCACAGGCTGCTCTCCTAAGTCATACAACCACAAACAGAATTACAGTCTCAGAGATAAGTGAAATAACTGCTAAACAAAGGGACAGCACGAAAAATACTGCCATAATTACAAATACTGCTGCTGAAAAGTCGTTTACCAAAGGCGTGCATAATGACTGTAGTAAGCTGATTAAAGAAATGCATGGGGGAATGTTCTTACAACAAGAAGCATGCACTCAAGAATACTGGTGAAAAAAATTACTGAAGTGGCGATGAGTACTGCAAAGTTATGTTGTATTCTCAAACTGCAAAAAGTATCATGCTGTATTGTAATTGTAGAAGTAAAACTAATGAGCTGTGAATCAGTGTGGTTTCAAATTACCTTTGTCTTTTGGAATGTTGCTGGAAATTTCTGATATGTAAGAAACCATTGTTAGTATATGCAAAGAATGAAAAAAGTGGAATGTTTAAAGATGAAAAGCAGCAACTCATGTAAAAGTGTTAGACGATTTCTGAAGTAGCACAGGCCCTGTATTTAGAAACAGTGGTGTTTTGAGGAAAATTTTACCCTATCTTTCTGAGAAAAATTATGAAGTATGTGCACTGGGAAATGTTGACTACACTGTATATTTTAAATGACAGCCTAAACAATGTATAAAGGGCTAATGTGTAAAGAAATGTAATAATACAGTGTCTTAAAACAAATTAAAATTATTGCTACACAGATATAAACTCAGTAACTTTTCTGCACCCCCAGCACAAAAAAACACAGTGAAAAACTTCTCAAAAGCAGACTTCACTCTTCTTAAGACTGAGATGGTATCCTTTAAGCCCACTGTGCCAGTGGATACCACATCCCACAATGCTGAATCCTTCACAAATGCTTTCTATGGACATCTCCAAGAATGCATGGATCATGCAATCCCAAATAAATCCAAGTCCCTCTCCACCAAAGGCAAGCGTCCTGTCTGGTGGACCTCAGCCATAAACAAATTGTATGACAAAAGAAGGAAGCTACTGCACGTCAGATCAAAATCCCATGAAGGGAAGACATCTCTGATCAACATTAGCAGAAAACTATGTTCTCTCATAAAAACATCCAAGGCCAACTTTGAGAGAAAAATCGCTAAGGACACTAAAGATAACCACAAAGCCTTCTTCAGCTATGTTAGAAACCTGGGCAGAAACCCTCAGATATGCTCAGAGTTGGTTCACAACAACAAAAAATACACTGAACCCACAGATATTGCCAACATTCTGGCTGACAGGTTCACTGCAAATTTCTCCCCACCCTCACCCCCAAAAGAAGAAATACTTATCCCAGCTGAATGTAATCTCCCTGTCATCTCAGATGTCCAAGTGAGAACCGCCCTAAACAAAGCTAAAAACACAGCATCAATGGGACCTGACGGTATCCTGGGTTGCGTGTTACGTGAACTCCAAGAGAAGCTAGACCCACACATAAAAATGCTATTTAACCTTAGCCTTACTTCGGGATATGTACCTGAACACTGGCGTACAGCAACAGTGGTCTCACTCCACAAGGGGGGTGTCTCTACAGACCCTGGAAACTACCGCCCCATAAGCTTAACCAGCCTGGTCTGCAAAGCTATGGAAAGAATCATTATGGAACTCATAAACAGAGACATAGGGGACCTACAGACACTTGACCCCACCCAGTTCGGCTTTGTAAAGGGCAGATCCTGCCTTTTGAACCTGGCTGACTTTTTTGAAACAGTCACTAGAGCCATTGATGAGGGCAAAGCAGTCCATACAGCATACCTGGACTTGGCTAAGGCCTTCGACACAATACCCCACTCAGGCATCATAGATAAGCTCAACAGCTTAAACGTAAACCCTTATGTCACTAGATGGGTTGCAAACTGGCTAAAGGACAGAACCCACAAAGTTAAAATCGCTGGAGCAATGTCAGACTCAAAGCCAGTCACAAGTGGTGTCCCACAGGGATCTGTCCTGGGACCCCTCTTGTTCGGCATTTATTTCTCAGATGTTAAAGCAAACATGGGAGGGCTGTGGCTGACAAAGTTCGCAGATGACTGCAAACTAGGTGCCATAGTCGATACACCAGCGGACACATACATCCTACAAAAAGGCATCACAGAAACGGACAACTGGTGCCGGAGTCACGGCCTTAAACTTAATGCCCAAAAATGTATAGTCATCCCCTTTGGGAAAAACATAGTACCCACAAATTATCACATAGACAGCAACCCACTGAGTACGGAAAAAGTAATCAGAGACCTAGGGACCCAAGTCGACAGCGACCTCTCATTTGACACCCACGTTGCCAAAGTGGTTAGAAAAACATTCTACCTTGCACACCTCATCATGAAGGGATTCACATCCAGATCCAAGGATGTCATTGTACCCCTATATTCCTCCCTGATCAGATCCATGATTGAGTACAATGCCCCATTTGGTATGTACCTCACCCAGCATTTGCAACAGCTGGAGAGACCACAAAAGTACCTCACCAAGAGGATCAAGGGTCTCCAACATATGTCTTACTCTGCCAGACTAAAGAAACTTCAGCTCTATTCAGTAGCATACACCCTGCTCAGAGGTGATCTCTGCCTGATGTACAAGGCCATGTCCAATCAGGATCTGATGGACATGCTCCACCTCAAAAAATCCAAATCCATCAGGACCACGAAAGCTAAAGACTTAAACCTCGGCACAACTATGAATAGGACATGCTGGAGGGATAGATTCATAACCCAGAGGCTTCCCATGCTTTGGAACAAGATCCCAGTTCGTATTAGGCAGAGCCCCTCACTGACTCTCTTCAAGAGAAATCTTGATGAGTGGATGGGAGATTGTAAGTTTACCCCAGGGGTCACATCTGTGTCACTGCTAGACAGGGGCACAGTAAACTAATTTTATTATATAAGGGGACCTTCATTGTGTCACTATTAGACAGAGGCACAGTATTCTAAAGTTATTCTGTACATTTTTTGTACATTTCATGGGGTGGCAAAAGCCACATCACTATGGCTAGGCTTACAAATGCCCCAGGGCAAATAGCCTAGTACTATACTATGAAACTATGAAACTATCAAGTTGTTTACCCTGTTAATAACAGGAAAAACCGTATGGGGAAGTTTTTCCATGCAAATCAACTGCATCTGGGGGGGGGGGTGAAACCAAGTAAATCACAGCCTTTTTTGTGAAAATAAAAGAGAATATTGAGAGAACGGTGTGTTGCACAGATAAAAAAAGAATGCTGCTTATATGAACCTGATATGTCTTGAATGTGTGAAGAGAAAAACTCTGCCTGCTACTGTTTTCTGAACATGACTGCTCTAAATATACTGTTCTGGTAGAAATACATTTAACTGAAAGTTGCACATTATAAGCCACGTTTGGTGAGGAGAAAAAGCAAAAGAGAACAATGTATACTGTACAAAAAAAAATTGTAGAAAAGTATACAGTGCTGAATCTTACAACATGCTGTCTGTGACAAAGTGGATGAGAATCAAAAGCAACTCTTCTTCAATAGTGATGTGTCACTACTGTGAAATTATTATCACTACAGAGACTTGGTCAGCAACAAACCTGAATTTTTCATGGAAGTAAAGAGTAACTTGGAAAATAACATTTTCTGGTGATGTTATATTAGAGATTCGCTACAAAAAGTGGGTTTGTGGTGGCAGCTTGGCAGTTTGCGGAACAAATTATTGTGTAAGGTGATGCTTCTAAGAAGATAAATCACCTGGTAGTGAGGTGAAGTTTCATTGGTCTATAATATAAGAAAGAAAATTATATGGGAACTTGCTGAAAACTGATTATGAATTGCCTGAAAAAAAGGGAGGCAAAATGATAATAAACAAAATATCACTCTGCTATCATGGAAGATGAACAGATCCTTCAAATTGGTTATAATATAACTGCATCGGTCCAGCAAAGCAGGTGGTATTAATGATTGCTGTGCTTTACTTCAGAATATTTCTGATAAGCAGGAATAGATCGATGTTTTACAGTCTAGCATTAATCTTATGCAAAAAGAAAGCCTTATTTAATTGACATTTTTGGCTCAAAGTTCTAAAAGAGCTATGATAGATGATGCTAAAGGCTGATCTTTGATTTTAAATTAGAGAATGTTGATAAGGAATAAGAACTTGTAGAAAAGGCAATGGAAAGTAAATGGGACTCTCTCTCAACACTGTACAACTCAGTAATGTCACAGCATTAACTAAATAATGAATAAATGTTAAGGAAACCAAAGAAACGCTGTTGTCATACACAAAGAATTAATAACAATGCTGGAATTTTTGGTTTCTGAAAATGAAATGAGAGAAAGATTTTTTTTAAGGTTGTTGGCTGACCTTAATCAGCAAAACAAATAGCATTAAAACAGGCAAATAAATTGTGGGCTTGTCCAAAAGACTATCTGAACTTTATGTACAAGTGGTAAAAGTGAAAGATAAAAGCAAATCTGGAAATGCTAAGTCAAATGATATTACAAGACAGAAGGAAAGAGCAAATTGGTCTAGTGTTGTAAGACAAAACAGTAGACAATTCTGGAACCAATATAGCATTGTATGTTTACAGATTGAAACAAAAAATAATTGTAGCAAGATTAACAATGTCCTGCTTGGCATAAAAGAAAGTGGCAGAATGTGTAAGTGGAAAATGAGTTACTACAGGCACAATTTGAAGAGACTGAGAGAAATATTAAGAAGTGTAGACAAACTTGTGTTCACAACTTCTACACTGTAAGAAATCTAAAAAATGTAAAGGAAAGTAAACAGTGGGCTCTAATTAGTAAGGAACTTGAAGTGGTCATGTGAAAAGAAATACAGTGATATAAAAACAGGGAACTGATAACTTAGTCAATACATCTAGTTGAAACAATCATGCAAAAAGAATGAAAGCCTTATCATATATTGCAAGAAGAATTTGGAAAGCTATGATACAAAATGAATGCCCAGTATGATGCTATTTTCAAGCTAACCACTAAGTGTAAAAATCTGGAAACTTAAAGTTCAAATATAATCTTACAATAAGTAAACAGTAAATTAAAACAATGTCAATACTTGCTTCTGAAGCTAAAGTGATACAAGGAAGTTAATCTGTTGTAACAAGCCTACAAAGGAAAAAAATGTCCCTTCAAACAGAAGGAAGGCATGAACACTACCATTCTGAAGCTAAAAGAGGTGACCTATAAGGAGAACAGAAGAAACACTGACAATCTAACAACATGCAAACAGATAAACAGAACTCTTTTGAAGTCAAGACCTGTGTGTTTGGCATGAATATAGATCAAACAGTTGCAAATGTAAATCTGCAGAAACAAACCTAGGTTAGACTGGGAATGCTCAAATTACTTGTTGAGTCAATCCTATCATGGGGTCTAAGATACAAGACTCACTGTTTGTGTCCGATATGAAAGAAAGCTCAGCCCATGATCCAACAACTAAAATACAGCTTGTAGAATGAAAGGATTTCAAAAACCTGATACCATGGAAACTGATAATCAACTAAAAAAAATCGGTTCAAACAAGTAAAAGCAAATATCACTTCTGCATCATATAGTGTCTCAGTAAAAATTTTATTATTTTTATTTTACATTTGTTGACCGGTATGGTCTAACTGGATGCATGTCCATTTTCAGTAGAGTCCTGGGGAGATAAGCTCCAGGAAGTTACATTAGTACAGCTATTCAAGTAAACGTTAATTTATATAGATACAAACTTAAAGTTTCAACAGTTCAAAAATGTACACAGTTTCAACATAAATGTAGATAACAAGTTGTGGTACAGATACATAGTTAAAGTTTCAGCAATTGCAAAAAAACAACTTGCACAGTTTGTACAGAAATTGTTGGAAGCATTAGATGTGGTATTTAGAAAGACTTGGCTATACAAGTTAAATTAGCTGTAAAGGGTAAGATATGGCTTCATAAAGGATAGGTAATTAGGTGGATATTGACAAAAGTCAGAGCAGATACAAGGTCTAAAGCAAGAGAGAGAGAGAGCAGATAAGATTAGTCAGGATTTGTACAGGGACATAACCAGTTGGTTTTCAGATAGAGTTTCAGATTGTGCTTAAAAAGTGTAAAAGAGGACAGTAATGTAAGTTCGTAATGTAGTTGGTTCCGTTTTTTTCCCACTGCATTAGAGAACAAGGCATCTCCTGCCATGTTATTAGATTTACATGTTGATACAAGTAGTTTATTAGATTATCGTAATGTTTTGAGGTTTTTATATTGGGTAATGAGTCTGGAAAGAATTGGGGTATTAGTGGGTTGGTAGTGGGTCTTGTGGGCAATGGTGAGTTGGTTATAGTGAATCTGATTCTGGAACTCTAGCCAACCTAATTGTTTCAGGTTATAGCAGTGATGGGTCCTGAAAGGGGAAGCAGTGGCAAATCTGGCAATGTTGTTATATGAGTTGGTCATCTTGTTCAGGTTATATTTTGACAGGTTTGTATATATGGAAGAAGCATAGAGAAGTGTGTAGATAAGGTGGGAGTGGGCAATAGTGGTTCTAGCTAGTGGGGAGAGAAAGGGTTTAATCCTGTAAATAGATCCTAGTTTCTTGTTAACAGTTTTTAAGGTATTGTTGATGTGGGTATCAAAGTTCAGGTTGTTATCAATAGTAACTCCTAAAAGTTTAGTTGTTACATCAGGAAATATGAGTATGCCATTGTTGGATGAGACTGAGAAATTGAGAGGGAGTGACTTCCTGGTGGGAGTAAAGAGCAAGAGTTTGGTTTTTGGGAGTTCAAGAGGAGGCAGCGTTGTAGAAACTAGTTCTCTGTTATACTAAACATTTTTTGGGTTAGAGTCTGTAGCTGGGATTGAGATTTAGCTGAGCAGATTATTGTTGAATCATCTGCATATTGTATACAGTTAGCTTGGGGAATAGCTCGGTTTAGGTCGTTGATAAATATTGAGAAAAGGAGGGGGCCTAATATGGAGCCCTGGGGAACACGTAAGGTAACAGGGAGATGGAATGATAGGTTGTTGTCCCATAGGACAGCCTGTTGTCTATTGTCTAAGTAGGACTGGAACCATTTAGTAGCCATTATATCGAGAGAAAAGGATTTTAGTATATTAATAAGTAGATCATGGTTGACCATGTCAAACACCATGGAAAGGTCGATGAAAAGTGCCGAAGAGAGAACATTGTTATTACGGTTAGAATTGATGCAGTCGGTGAAGGATAAGAGAGCAGTAGTTGTGCTATGGAAGGGTCTGAAGCCATGCTGACACTTAGCTAGAAGATTATTCTGAAGTAGATTGTCTAGTAACTATCTATGGATGCACTTTTCCATTATTTTTGCCAATGGGGAGAGTAGTGCTATGGGTCGGTAGTTAGAATATTCTATGGAATCTCCTCCTTTGGGTAGGGGAATAATGTGGGAGATTTTCCAGATGGCTGGAATGGTGCTTTCTTGTATGGTTCTATTTATCAACAGTGATATGGGGTATGCTATAGCTTTGGCTGCTTTTTGCAGATATTCAGCAGGTAGCTGGTCAGCTGATGGAGTAGATGGTTTTAGCTTGTGTAAAAGGTTGCAGATGAGGGAGGTTGGGACTGGTTGCAAGTGGAGTATTGGAAGAGAGTTATCAGGAAAGGTAGGAAGAGCAGAGCCATCAGCTGTAAGTTGATTAGCTAGTGATTGGATAGTCTCTGTGAAGTAGGAATTAAAACATTTGCAGTTTGCTGTAGATTGTCAGGATTTGCCGCAATAGGGGGTGGTGTAGTGCAATGTCCTGGACGAAGTAAGCTCTTACTGCTGAACCAGAACTTTTGTGGATTATTGTGGCTAGTTTGTTGGAGATGGCAATAAAAGTTTTTTTTTATCTTCAAGTATAGCTTTTTTGTTTCATTTCTTATTTGTATGAACTTTTGTTTTTCTGTGGGTTTTTTTGTTGATCACCGCTGTGCCCAGACTGTATTTCTATGATGTATTTTTTTTCTGGTTTCATTAGTAAGCCATGGGGCAGGTTTTGATTTCATTTTGATAGATCTCTTTGGTGCATGGTGGTCAAGAATTGTTAAGAATTTATGGTTAAAGTAGTTAACAGCCTCATCAAGTGGGAGATGATTTATGGGTGACCAGTCGCATGCTTTTAGTTCAGTTTAGAAGTGATCAGCTTTGGCTGGAGTGCGGGGAGTGCCTTCTGTGTGGAGTCTGCATGCCCTCCCCGCGGTTGGGTGGGCGTTCGGAAGACAAGCGTAAATGGGCGTGCCTTCGTTGAAGGTTGAATGTGGAGCTGGCACCTCGGTGTTCATGAAAATCAACTGCCAATCATTACCGGCCGGAGTTCCGCTGTGGTGACCCCTAACTGGAAAAAGCAGAAAAGACACACAAACATTGTTCTATATATGGTAGGGTTGGGAATGCTAGACTTTTCCCTGATTATGTAAGTGAAAGAATGATCACTTAGATCATCTGGGAAGGTTCCTACTCTGTAGTGTTGTTGGTGATTGTTGATGAGAATCCAGTATTACTGAATTTATTTATTCTGGTTGGGGAGTGGATTGTTTGTGAGAAACCATGAAGGTTAATATGGGAAGTTGGCATTTCAGTAGAGCAGCACTTCCAGTCAATATTAAAGTCACCTAGAATTATTGTCTCTTGGGGGACTTCTGAAGAGAGCACAGCAAGGATACCTTCTAGGGTGCTGGTATTGTTACCAGGGGGCAGGTAGATACAAACTATGTTTAGTGATTTGTTGGAATTAATCTGAATTTTAGTGCCAATCATTTCTACATTACAAATGCAATATTTAAAGGAGACTCTTATGGCAATATGGAAGATGCTGATATGAACAGAGTAAATACCAGAGTAGAAAATGATTGCACTGACAAGAGCCAAGATCTATCCTTGTATTTATGTCACATTAACTGAACAGGAGCCAGTGTTATGAATATGCTACTAATGGAAATACACAAAAAATGTAATAATGTGAGTGACCTTATAACTCAGAAAGACAAGTCCAGGGAAGACAAGACTATGTAAGGCCAAAGGCACTTCTGGTGCTATACCTGCTATCTGGATGGACATAATATAACCAGACTGTATATTTACTAGAATCTAACAAGAAAAATATCCCCCTGTCCTTAGGTTCATGGGTCAGATGATGCATGATCTGTCAGTCTGTCAGATATGGCTCAAGTGGTCTGAGCTGGGAGCAGCATGTGGTTTGTGGTGCTACAGTGTCAAGGCATGTTGAGAGGAAGAAAACAAATACTTGGCCCAAGTGAAGAGGGCCCTGCCCCATCCCTCTTGCAATAAGGAAGGCCAGTGACAGAGAGGCAGATTTTTGCCTCTTGTGAAGAAGAGTGATGTCAGTAGTAGGGATTCTAAGTAACTTTCCCATTAACAGAGTCTATGGAAACTGGGTGAAGAATCCTGTGGTAAAGTACAAAACAGAATGAAACTGAAACTTGTGGGTAGACTGAAGTGGCTGCATAATCTGGTCTTACACTTATCTGGAGAAGGGGAAATAATGAATTATGAGACATATGTCATACTGTGTATCTGAATGGATTGAGAGTTAATGAACCAGTTATATTGTGGGAAAAGTTTGTGTTGTTATGGAAAATAAAATGAACTTTGAGATTTTGTCAGTGCAAATTAATAGCATTAAACCTGAGGCATGCGCCTCTGGCTTTACAATATACATATACGCACCTATATAGGCACCTGCATACACGTGTGTGTGTGTGTGTGTGTGTGTGTGTGTGTGTGTGTGTGTGTGTATCAAATTCTTTTCCCTGACTTTCTCTCTAAATTTACCATAAGCCTGTTTTTTCCTCATTTCAAATTCCAATTCCTGTCTGTATCAGAAGAATGTACCTTTAATTCTTCTACAAACTGTCTAAATTTTCCCTAAATATTAAATGATTGTCATATAAATCGTATCAATTCTTAACCAATGTTTTTTATATTATGTCTAATTTGTTGTAATTATTTAAAATGCTGATGTTTTCGTTTTATGTTTGAAGATTGTAAAATTATGGTTCTTAAAATGTTTTCTAATAATTTGGAGCTTTTCTCCTCAGACCTCCTCTGAAAATCAAATGTCAACAAATAAATAATATATATATACATATATATATATATATATATATATATATACATATATATATATATATATATATATATATATAGAGAGAGAGAGAGAGAGAGAGATATGGGTTCACGTTATAATCTCAAAATACTGAAATATCGAATTTCAGTATCTCAAGACTATAATAATGAAAGCCCAGTTCCGTGAAAGACCACATAACCAAATCCAGAAATGTCGAATCAGCGGTTATGGTGGTGTACTGTGTTACTGGACAGCTGGAGATTCAGGTAAGTATTTTTACTTTAAGGGTTTTGGGTAGGGATTTTATTGTATGTTAGGATGTTGGGAAGTTGTACATGTAGGTTAAGGTATGTCTGTAAGAGTGTGAGTGTGTAAGTGTTGAGAATGGTGGAGTTTCTATGTGTGTGATGTGTTGGTAGAGATGAATTGGAATATTCTAATAGTTGATGAGAATACTAGAAAATTAGTGGGTAATAGTCCCTCTTTTAGCTATAGTAACATGAAAAATCTAAAGCAACACCTATGTTACACTAACATGCATTCACACCAAGTATCTATTTATAATCCTGCCGTCTTGGGCACCAAGAAATGTGGCAGTTGCTTACAATGTGAATACATTGACCAATCGCATTATTTTAGGAATCCGAATACAAATGTTTTATGGGAGATTAAGAATAACAGTAACTGTCGCACTCGTAATGTGGTCTATGTTGCTTATTGTCGAGCATGCTTCAGGTTCTATGTTGGTAAGACCAACAGAACCTTAAGAGAATGGATTAGGGACCACTTATACTGCCTTGATAGGGGTCAAGAATATAGCGCTCTAGCCAAGCACACTTTACATGAAGGCCCCAACCATGTATTTTGTTTTCAGGTTTTGCATATACAGTACCCAGATGTTAGACTAGGTGACCTATATAATCTCACTGAGCAAGCTGAACTGAGGTGGATTCTCAGACTTGGCTCCCACTTGGGTTATGGCTTGAATGAGAGTGTCACTATCAAACCAATTTTAAAAGGCAGGAGGTTGCGTTAGTTGTTCAGATCCTTATATAGATATTTGGTTACACACCACCCTCTTTGTGTAGTTCGCTATTGTTGTACATGTTGGTCAGTACATCATATTCTAAGATAACTTATTAGTCTATGTATACTTGGGACTTATATTTCAATACATAGTTCAGTATAGTGACGCATTTAGGCACCTTATTGTTTATTGGGTTGGTTAGGATTAGTAATGTATTGATACTTATGACTTTTAGACATGCATTTATATATTTTCTATATTTTTAATGATGTTTTTAATAATGTTTGCCTCCTTTTGTAGATGTTTCTTTAAGAGGCTTTTAGTATTGTATGGTTAATTGATTAATTGGTTAAACCAGTGTGATGTTTTACTATTTAAGTGATGTATCTGAGTTGCTTTTACAACGTCTGATGAAGCGGAGGGAGACTCCGTGAAAGCGCTTACGTTTTGGCCTGGAATAAAAGATTTTTATTTTTATTTTCATTATTTGCCTATTTTTGCTGAATACTAGAGACTGCTCATATGTTATCCTGACTTTGATTTTGCAGCAGCTACCTTCCGAGGGTGTTTTCTCATCTAAACGGGTTTGGCTCTTTGTGTTTTGCATATATATATATATATAGAGAGAGAGAGAGAGGGAGATATGGGTTCACGTTATAATCTCAAAATACTGAAATATCGAATTTCAGTATCTCAAGACTATAATAATGAAAGCCCAGTTCCGTGAAAGACCACATAACCAAATCCAGAAATGTCGAATCAGCGGTTATGGTGGTGTACTGTGTTACTGGACAGCTGGAGATTCAGGTAAGTATTTTTACTTTAAGGGTTTTGGGTAGGGATTTTATTGTATGTTTGGATGTTGGGAAGTTGTACATGTAGGTTAAGGTATGTCTGTAAGAGTGTGAGTGTGTAAGTGTTGAGAATGGTGGAGTTTCTATGTGTGTGATGTGTGTTTGTGCGAGGGGAATGTAGATTGTGTAGTGTGACCTCGGGGTTGGTATATATAAGTAGTGGGGAGCTTGCCCCCCTGGTTATATGTAGGTTAGGTGTCTGTATGTGTGTTGTTTTGTTTGTGGTTGTTTTGTTTGTTGTAGTGTGGGGAGGAAAGTGTATGTGTGTTTGTGTGGTGCAGGGTGTGTTTAAATGTTGTGGATTTGAATTTCACGGTTTTGGGGTTTCGGTATATTGATTTTCGGATTTATAGTCTTGAGAGAATGAAATTCTAAATTTCAGTATTTCGAGATTATAGAGTGAATATATATATATATATATATATATATATATATATATATATATATATATATATATATATAAATACATATACATATCTATGTATATACACACACACAAGCGTGTGTGTGTGTGTGTGTGTGTGTGTGTGTGTGTGTGTGTGTGTGTGTGTGTGTGTGTGTGTGTGTGTGTGTGTGTGTCACATATAAAGATATAGATACACATATAAAGATACATCTATACAGGAAATATAAATACAGATATAGATATGAATATAGATATAGAGAGATATAGATATAGATATAGAGAGAGAGATATAAATATAGAGAGAGATACAGATATAGATATGCTAACACTGAGATTGTTGTACGTCTGATTAAACTGAATTTTTTGAATTCCCGATGACACATTAATATCAGAATTATTTATACTACAGCTTTTGCACTTTTCAGTGCTGAATATCTCTGCCTCAAACTTCTGTCTTTCTCCCATTTTCAGCTTACCTTAATTAAAAACAAAACTGCAATGCGAAGCATTTTTGGAGGTATCCCACAAAAGAGATACAATTGATGGGGTAGTACAGAAGGAGAGAGCTCTAAAGGTATTCATAATGAGGAGAGTGAATAAACCTAGTTTATACAAAAAGGTAGGAACCACTGTTACTGGCATAATGAGGTATACAGCACAAGCAGTGGGATCCCGGAAGTGATGGGCCTTCTATGGTATTCAGTCTTCATGACAGCCACAGGAAGTACTTACTCCATTTCAAGTGATAATACCTCAGAAGTCTTCTTGATCAGGTGGGGAATTTGGAAAGAAGGTTCATAATCATAGCAGAAGTCATGAGCAGGTTGGAATGAGCGAGTATGCAAAAACCCATCGGTTTAAATAATCTAGAGAAAAAAGTCAAGCTTGTGACATTTAAGTTAGTATCTAGAACTATATGAAACAGAGTGATGGAAGGAATACTGGGGGGAAAGATGAGGGAATGAAATTAAACTTAGCTAAGAAACTTTTAGAAATGAACTGGCTGTCATTATGCTATACATATCTGAAAATTGAGCAATGCACTCCCTTAGACACACTGACATAAAACGTTTTGTGAAAAAAAAAATATGTAAGAAAAGGTAGGGCAGCATGCTTCATTGTCCTAAGCAGGGAACTTCCTCTTTCTACTAACTTTTTATATGTTGACTTACATGCTTCTGAAGACATTAGCATGCCATGCAATCAAAGATTATAGGAGTTGTAAGCACCTGCTATCACCGTAAAAATATTACCCAACAATATGTTACGTGTATCTAGAGTCTGAGTGTGAGTATGCAATTATGAATTACAGTTCCATGTGACAGAGTCCAACATGGCATTTACACACTTCTGTCTGACATCTGATTTCTGTGAAGCTTGTCCGATTGCCCCCTGCATCCCATTGCTTCATGTGATCAACTTAGAAGTTGTATCATCTTTAAGAAAAGGGAATTCTTCTAGGCAACTCAGATTTTCTGTGAGTATAGTGACTTCTACAGAGTTGTGTGTCAGACAGCTGTTGTCACACATCTGGTTACCAAACAGGACCCCACTTTAAGTGGCAGCAGTAAAATGTGCTTCTGCTTTTAGGGTCTTGAGGTTTGAAAAGTAACAACCTAAGTTTAAATTTATAGCTAGAACTTCTAGGAAAATCCTTATCAAATGCTGTTTTCCTCAACTGAATCATGTGCATTTTAATACAGAATTATACATAAATACATATTGTGGATTTTTTAAGCCTCTAGCTATCATTATGTTTAACTCTTAGTTTATTAACACAGTGAAATTGTCATAATTTATTTAATATTTAATGCTAGTGATCTTGTTCAAATTTATTTAGATGCCTGTTACTAGATACTTTATAAATTAATAAATAATTACAATAATAAAATCAAAAACAGCAATAAAACATCAATTAAAACAGGCAACAATATTAATATTTAGGAATATAGTAAAAACTCAGTGTTTAAATCATGTCAAAGTAAACTCAAAATAGTAGACAGCTAAAATCTAATTCAAATAGATGCATCTTTAATGCTCTCTTAACACCATCTTGGGCTTAGGGCAACAGCAGAGGTAGCAAGCAGCATGTTTTAGTGTCCTAAGCAAATAATGACTGCTTTCTTATAACTCTGATAGAAGTTGTATTTTTACTTATTTTTTAACAAAGTAAGATACGTGAGTTACTCCCTACAAAAACAACACGAGAACAATGGCCTTCTTAAATAAATTGCTTAGAGTTGTATGCTATGCAAGAAGTAACTGAACTGTACTGAACTCAAAACTGCAGTATGAAACGTGTTTCGGGGTCTATGCTCCCAGATATTTAATGAGGCATTAATGTTCTACTGAAATGGAACTCACATTCCTTACCTGTGCTACTTAGTTGGTTCATTATTTAGAGCAGCAACTTTCTCGTACTCTGCACTTAAGGACACATTTTGGAACAATACAACTATGTATATGCATTCTGTTGTTTTATCCATCATATGTCACATATAAAAAACATGCATGGAATAAGAAATGACCAGTGTGTTAAGTTCATAAATCACATTCACAATTACCTTTTTTATCTGGGTCTTCTGCCAGAGAACTGTTTGAAGTGGTTAAAGGAATATCTAAAAATACACAGAAAACAATTGTAGCTGGCGTTAGACACAGATGACAGTTTTAATTGCTCACACTGTGAGACAAACATAAAACAGTTACCTTCCTTTTGAATTAATTCAACACTGTTGTAGGAAAACGGTTATTGGAAGTGGTCATGCATTGATTTATAGTTATAACTGTAAAACAAAAATATGCTAGTTGTTTTCCTTCACTGTATTTATGTGTTTCAAATGAGTCACTGTGCTCCTTTAATTACACATATATACATACCAGTCAGTGACTTACATTAACATGTATCACTCAGTGGCTATTCCAATCTTAATGTCTAAATGCTTCAAGCACCACAGCATCATTTTAATTAGTTTTATATTTGAACTTTTCTTAGTCACCTTCAACTCTCAGTATGCCAGATGTGGCAAAGAAGAAGCAGTGACGTGTCACTTTCTTGGTATTATATCAAGGGGTTGTCTTATTTTCTTAACAAAAAACAAAATAAAATTATTCTGATTCCCAACTCAGCTATCCTTGAAGGAATTGCACTTCATAGTTGTAGTGATTCCCAATGAAAATATTTCATTCATTTCTGCTTAAAAAAAAATTTAAATCCTGAAATGAAGCCTTTACCATCCCCTTCCACATCTAGTTTTCTCTTAATATGCATTCCACCAAGTCTGGTCTTCAAAAGATGACAGCCCTGTATCACCAACATCAGTCCTGTACTGCAGCATGAACAATCCAGTCCTAATTAAATATTCCTCATAAGTATACTCTCTCAAGCTCTGCATCAGTTTAGCTACCCTACTGTACACCTTTTCAAACATTTGAGTTTCTATCACTCGTTAAGGTGACCAAAACTATATATAATACATATTGCAAGTCCTATCTAACACTTAAAAAAACAACAAGATTTACCAATCCCTAAAACTAAAGTCCCTAAATCGTCCATTTAGTTTTATGAGCTACCATTTCACATTGAACACTATAGTTAAATTCAGACATCATCCAGTTATGGGGATAAGTTTCTTTATGTACAACATCCAGTACTTGTGGCACTAGAAAAGTTCCTGTAGCAGACACCAGATTCATGTTACATAAAATGAGTAAAATATGCTAATATGTATCTAGTTAAAAAAAATTAATTGGCTTAAAATTACATTATGGACTAAACCCACTATAAACAAAGGAAAAAACACAAATAAAACAATGTTTCTTTTGCAGTGCACCCTAGGCTGTGCACATGGGATGCTTCACCTCCTCACCTCTCACTTAAATGTACTAATGGCCATAAAATCAAAGAGAGAAAAAAAAAGCACAGACTGGCAGCATTGCAAACTGCTCCCACACCCCAACAGAAGCACTGGACTACATACCACAAAAAATTAAACTACCAGCATAAATCAAAAAATGACAAAACTAGAAGACGTTGTAGCTCCATTACACCCATGTCCTCCACATAGATGTATAAAACAGAACATATTAAACTCAGTTTCAGCCCTCCAACCAGATGTCATAAAACAAACCAAATATATTAAACTCAGTTTCAGCCCTCCGCACAGATGTATACACAAAACAAATACATTAAACTCAGTTTTAGTCCTCCAGAGAGATGTCATAAAACAAAACAAATATGTTAAACTCAGTTTTAGCCCTCCGAACAGGCACATAAAATGAAACAAACACATTAAACTCAGTTTCTCACTAAAGCCCATAAAAGCAGCAACATTCAGTGAAACACCATTTGATGTGTCTTTGACACTACATAGCAGACATTGATGAAACTGCCTTTCAGATGAAGCATCGTGATCCTACAACTGGGTATACCTAAACACATAACCTTTTACTTATTGTGATTAAGTATACATCTTTACTACATGCTGCCAACTCATTCAGCTCTATCTGTAGCCTGCTTTTGTTGACTAGTACTGTAGATCCTGCCTTTCAGTCATCTTCCAAAACCGTGTAAACTACTATAGACCATATAAGTAATCCCTTAGGAACATCATTTAGTACTCTTCATATTACATAAGTTGTGCCTTACCTTCATTCCCTGATTCACTCCCTGCAACCATGCATTGGTAATTCAGGTAATCATAGATTATGAATAAATACATTATCTGTTAATTAGCTGCTTTCTGTTTGTGTGGTACAAGGTTTGTTTTCTTTCACCAGCTGTGAAATTCTGAGCAAGTCATTTAACCAGACAGTCTTCCTGGGTCACCAGTGAAAAGGCTCATTTAATTCACTGGGCTACACATATATACATGCATATTACATAGCTTCCCTATAAAGCCTCCTATGTGATAGTAGATTAAAACACTTAGAGAAATTAAAAAATGCCTTATCTGCTAATATAGTCATCTGAATCTCCTCATTATAATAGATAAAACAAATTAAATTAGTCTGATCAGATTTTCATTTCAAAAAGTACATCAGTGCTTATCTTTCAAAAAGTACATCAGTGCTTATCTTTTGAACCTGTTTCTTCAACTAAATAAATGCTCTTCTATCCTACACATCTTTCATATCACAGAAGTCAAATTCAAAGACGTATTTGACCTTGTCCATCTTGTCCCCTTTCTTAAAAGACTACATCGCCTTTTTTTTTCCTCTGGACATGGCTGTGGTGAATACGTATTTTAACAAGAGTGAGGAGCATGGAGTGACATACAAGAGTGGAGGAAGATGCACACAGGCAGATTATATCTTATGTAGGAGGGCCAGTTTGAAGGACATTGGAGACTGTAAAGTGGTGACCAGGAAAATTGTAGTTAGGCAGCATAGGATGGTGGTTTGTAAGATGACGTTGGTGATCAAGAAGAGGAGGAGGAGTGTGAGGGAAGCACCAAGAATCAAATGGTGGAAATTGAAAAAGGGAAATTGTGAGGTGGAGTTCAGGGATGAGTTAAGACAGGCACTGGGTGGCAGTGAAGAGTTACCAAATAGCTGGGTAACTACAGCAGCACTAGAAAGGAAGATGGCTAGAAAGGTGCTTGGTATGACATCGGGCCAGAGGAAGGACGACAAGGAGACATGGTGGTGGAATGAGGAAGTACAGGAGGGTATACAGAGAAAGAGGTTGGCAAAGAAGAAGTGGGATTGTCAGAGAGTATAAGGAGATGAAGTGCATGGCAAAGAGAGAGGTGGCGAAGTCTAAGGATAAGGTGTATGAAGAGTTGTATGAAAGGTTGGACACTAAGGAGGGAGAAAAGGACCTGTACCAATTGGCTAGACAGAGGGACCGAGCTAGTAAAGATGTGCAGCAGGTAAGGGTGATAAAGAATAATGAGGGAAACATACTTACAATCGAGGAGAGTGTGTTGAGCAGATGGAAAGAGTACTTTGAGGGGCTGATAAATGAAGAGAATGAGAGGGAGAGAAGGTTGGATGATGTGCGGATAGTGAATCATGAAGTGCAATGGATTAGCAAGGAGGAAATAATGATAGCTATGAAGAGGATGAAGAACAGAAAGGCTGTTGGTCCAGATGACATACCTGTGGAAGCATGGAGGTGTTTAGGTGAAATGGCAGTGGAGTTTTTAACTAGATTGTTCAATGAAATCTTGGAAAGTGAGAGGATGCCTGAGGAATGGAGAAAAAGTGTTTTGGTACCGATTTTTAAGAATAAGGGTGATGTGCAGAGCTGTAGTAACTACAGAGGGATTAAATTAATCAGTCACAGCATGAAGTTATGGGAAAGAGTAGTGGAAGCTAGGTTAAGAAGGGAGGTGATGATTAGTGATCAGCAGTATGGTTTCATGCCAGGAAAGTGCACTACAGATGCGATGTTTGCTTTGAGAGTGTTGATGGAGAAGTACAGAGAAGGTCAGTAGGAGTTGCACTGTGTCTTTGTGGATTTAGAGAAAGCATATGACAGGGTGCCTAGAGAGGAGTTGTGGTATTGTATGAGGAAGCCGGGAGTGTCAAAGAAGTATGTAAGAGTGGTACAGGATATGTACGAGGGTAGTGTGACAGTGGTGAGGTCTGCGGTGGGAGTGACGGATGCGTTTAAGGTGGAGGTGGGATTACATCAAGGATCAGCTCTAAGCCCTTTCTTATGGTGATGGACAGGTGATGGACAGGTTGACAGATGAGATCAGACAGGAGTCCCCGTGGACTATGATGTTTGCAGATGACATTATCTGTAGTGAGAGTAGGGAACAGGTGGAGGAGACCCAGGAGAAGTGGATATATGCTTTAGAGAGAAGAGGAATGCAGGTCAGCAGAACTAAGATAGAATATATGTGTGTGAATGAGAGGGAGGATAGAGGAATGGTGAGGATGCAGAGAGTAGAGGTGGTGAAAGTGGATGAGTTTAAATACTTGGGATCAACAGTTCAGAGTAATGGTGAGTGTGGAAGAGAGGTGAAGAAGAGAGTACAGGCAGGATGGAGTGGGTGGAGAAGAGTGTCAGGAGTGATTTGTGACAGACGAGTACCAGTAAGAGTGAAAGGGAAGGTCTACAAGAGGGTAGTGAGACCATCTATGTTATATGGGTTGGAGACAGTGACATTGACAAAAAGGCAGGAATCAGAGCTTGACGTGGCAGAGTTGAAGATGTTAAGATTTGCACAGTGGGTGTGACGAGGATGGACAGAATTAAGAATAATTATATTAGAGGGTCAGTCCAGGTTGGAAGGTTTGGAGACAAAGCCAGAGAGGCAAGATTACGTTGGTTTGGGCATATGCTGAGGAGGGATGCAGAGTATATTGGGAAAAAGATGCTAAGGATGAAGCTGCCAGGTAACAGGAAAAGAGGAAGGCCTAAGATAAGGTTTATGGATGTGGTGAGAGAGGACATGCAGGTGGTTGGTGTGACACAGCAAGATGCAGAGGATAGGAAGAAATGGAAAGAGTTGATCTGCTGTGGTGACCCCTGACGGTAGCAGCCGAAAGTAGAAGAAGAAGAAGAAGAGGGTCAGCCCAGGTTGGAAGGTTTGGAGACAAAGCCATAGAGGCAAGATTATGTTGTTTTGGACATGTGCTGAGGAGGGATGCTAAGTATATTGGGAAAAAGATGCTAGGGATGAAGCTACCAGGTAACAGGAAAAGAGGAAGATCTAAGATAAGGTTTATGGATGTGGTGAGAGAGGACATGCAGGTGGTTGTTGTGACAGAGCAAGATGCAGAGGACAGGAAGGAATGGAAACAGATGATCTGCTGTTGCGTCCCCTAATGGGAACAGCTGAAAGAAGATGATTCACCTCCTACTACTATGATTTTTAACATCAGAATAAAGATATATGCCAAAGTTTCACTAATTTCACTAATTACTGAAGCTTTTCTTTGAGCACTTCTATAGTCAAGTCATTTGACATAAATCCCTTCTGTTAATCATATTAATACATACTCAAACTCCACTATTTTAGTCATAAAATCAGCGCAAGATTCCTTTGACATTTCTGTGGGTTCTCTTTCAGAAATATTCCATTCTTCTTCTTCTTACAAAATAAAGTCTAAAAATAATTGTTTAATTTAGTTGCCTGCACTATACCTTAGTCATCACATCCCCTTATCAAACAAATTCCTTAATTTCCCATGTGTTTCTTTTTTATTATTGTACATAAGTCTTTCTGACTGATAACTATTCTAAAAGATGTTTGCTGTTTCTTTAAACAATTTTTAAATAATTTTATGAACTTTAATTTTTTCTTCCTGTCAGCTATTCTACAAGACTATTGTAGGTAATTTTACTATTTTATAATTGTATGAACAGTGCTCATGACTAGCAAATAATTATTCTGTACTTCACTGCCACTGACCATTTACAAATACACTCTTCTCTTTCCCATAATTCTGTATTTAGCATCATTAGCCACAATAATAATGTTTCCTTGCCTTTAGTTCATTGTCATTCCACTTCCTAAAGCTTTTGTTTCATAATTTTCCATTCTTCCAACACCTTGAAAGTCAGCCTTGCTTTTCTTCAACTTTATCTTCTGAACATGCTAGCTGGAATGCAGCAAAAGGGCATTTGCGCTGATGTTTGCGTGGAAAATCAAAATGCAAGGTTACAAGAAAAAGCTTTTCTACTTGCTTCCTGAATCCATTCTCTGAAATGCTGTGTGTATTAAACATCAGAAATAAAATTCCCCACATACCAAGTGGAAATCTTAGCTTACTGTTCACATCAAATTCCATATCATTTTTCTGAACACTCTAGTTGTTCCTCTATTCATATTTTCTTTAAATAAATGAAAAAAAAAACATTATATAAGTATCCTTTTCTTTTTCCCTCAACATGAGAAGCCATCCTTAACCTTAGGATCATTTTCCCATCACGCAACTGTAGTTTTAAATACTACATTAATCCAGCGTTTAATATTCTGAAGCCTCCAAAAATAATTTGAGCAATCTGCCATTCTGTTTTTGCAAGCCACATCTCCAAACACATCTAGTAAGAAGTAATCTCTTAAATTTTGGGATTATTGATTTATTTATTTGTTCGCTTGACTTTGTTAACCAGGTAAATGTACTGGTCAATGAACCCTTTTTTCAGCCAAGATCTGGGCAAACTATTTGCAACATTGTTAGGTACAAACAGAATGTTACCTGTAAATCAGAACAATATGGATGGATCTCTTGTACGTCTGCCAAACAAACAGCACCAGAAACACTAGACCAAAGGACATGAACTTTGCCTGAGATGTAAATAGAACATGCTGGAGAGACAGATACGTATCTGAAAAGATCCCTGTGCCATGGAATATGCTTCCCATCTATGTGAAGCAGAGTGTATCCCTGACCCTATTTAAATGAAACCTTCATCACAGGATTGAAATTGCAAATTCACCCCAATCTTGTCCTCATGTCTCTGATGGACATAGATTGACAATAAGTAAATTAATCCCCAACTAAATATCCCCTTCCACATTACACTTAGCTGCCTTCTTACACATGCCACTATATAGACGTCCAAAGAACTCTGTGACAAAACTGGATTCAGTTGCATGGCTAAGCCTGAAAAGACCCTGGTGGTCATTAGCCTAGTTTCAACCTACGAATGTATAAAAAAGTTTTCGGTCTGTGCCATTGGGATACTTTTTTAAATGATTTGATTGGTTTGATTGTTGATGTAATTTCTGAGTAGTCATCATGCTAAGATCTTAAAGATCATGTACAAAGTTGTATAATTTCATTTTTGCAATAATTATGGTGTTTTTATGTAAACTGGACTTTCTGATTATAACACATGCAGTTTTAATTTAGTTTCATTATAGGATCTATATTTATTAAGTTAAAAAAAAAACTTGCATTTGTATTTCCTGTATACTTAGCACCTGCTCATCCACTTCCTGATCCCAAGTCACATGGTCTTGCATTGTGATTCTGTAATGCAGGGGCCAATAGCTTGTGGAGGGTAGGCATGTATTCAGTAGTGACACTGACTACAGCAGAGCCAATCAGTAACTCATTCAGGAATACAGACAATAAATTAATAAATGACTAATTGCATTTATATGCAAATAAAAAAGTAACAAAAGCAAAATAGAGGATGATAAGATTTGTAGTAAAACTCTTGACATATAGTTAATAACACAGCTATAACAATGCAATCAATAGTTCTCCATCATGGGATATCACTTTCAGGAAGAAAGCTAGGGATATGTGAAGCACCTCAGTCATAGCCTATGGAGAAGTATGTTTGTATGTGTCATACAATAACTGGATTATTACTGGAATGAAAACTATGAATTGAACTTAATGGGCTTCTTGGCAAGGTAGAAGGTCCTCCCATATGTGGAACTAGGTACTGCAGGTAGTACCTGGTGGGAAGCCAAACTGCCTACAGTACTGAGTTCTACATACAACTAGTGTTGAATTGCAGGTTTCAAGAGTCAGAGGTGGAGAGCCTGGAACCATTCACATATGCAATTTGGTACAGTATGAACAATCTCCCAAGCTCCTGTAGGGATAGCTCAGTGTCCTGTTTTCAAATATAGCTTTAAGTCCCTATTGGGTTAATGGCCTCACAAACCTATCCTCCTCTTGGATGGGGAGAATATAGGAAAGACTGTGATGCTGTCCTACAGATGGAACTCCTGAGCTGGGCAGTGTTTAGCCATGCAACTATACCCGTATGCAAGACTCTGTTCCCACTAGCAATACTTGATTGGATGAACAGGGGAAGCTGTTGCATCACATAATGTTGTCCAGACTGAGCAGCTGCATGGAGTCATCAGGAATACTCACATAAAATACAGTTGTATAAGAACATACAGTAACAGTAGATGCCCTACTGATTACTGTTGCAGTATTACTGACATATGGAATGTCATCGCTGACATCTGGCCAGGATACCAAAGCTTTATGTTTCTGAGGTTGTACATCTGGCACATGACCTCAGCTCATATGTTCTGGGGTATATAGATAGATGGATGAGCGTGGATCCTCAGACTATCTCCAACCAGTGACCTGAAGATTACTGAAAGAGGGGAAACTGGTCAGCTAGGAGAGGTGTAACTCAAAAAGGTAATAAAACGTCCCTGTTTCTATGTAACACAGCAGAGGTTAAAGTAAAGGGGAAGAAGAATAGGAAAGCTGAAGTGACGTAGAGAAGAGGGGATGGAGGGTGGGAAGGTATACTGCAACAGTGATCAGCAGGACATCGGACATATACTGTTATGGTAAGTTCTTTCACAACTGTACTATGTTCTGATTGAAATCACTGTTGCAATATTCCTGACATATGGGTGATTCCAAGACCTGAAGAAGGAAGGAAGGAAGGAAGGAAGGAAGGAAGGAAGGAAGGAAGGAAGGAAGGAAGTGTGGTTGGCTATTGAGTAGGAAGAGCAATCAAGACAAGACTGACCTAAAAAGGACTGCCCTGGACCTGGACAAAGCATCAGTTTTGTAGTGTTTGGTAAGGTGTGTAGAAAGGACATAGTGGCCACCTCCAAGACAGATCTGGATGCTACTGCTTTATGAAATGCCCCTGAGGAAACCACTGCCCTAAAAGAATGTGCTTTTGGGCAGGAAGACAAGGTCTTACCATAGTGTGAGTAGCAGAAAAAGATAGACTTAGAGACGTGCAATAGTTTGTTTGGAGACTGGCTGGCTCAGCTTAGGGCTAATAGAAAGTACAAGCAGCTGGTCAATATGCAAGGTCTCAGGGGCTATGCACCTTCCAACAGGGTCTCAGTAGCCGGCAAGTGAAAGGTATTTTGGCATATCATGGGTTCTGGAATCTCAGCAGGTATGTTGGACTGCAGATCAATTCTGGGCCTCTTAAGTTTTTTATTCAGCAGATGAGAGATGTCTGAGGATGCAGATTCACCCTTCCTGAACTGGGCCAAGCCTTTAAGATGCTGAGTCTCTAGAAAGGTATTGACAGAGGAAAGTATTGACCCACGGATTTTGGAAACAAATGACAGACTGAGCAGGATTTGTGATTATGCACTGGGCCTAGGCAAAAGAGATACTTGGTATGCATGTACTTTTATGGTATCTGCCTACTGCACTTGCACCTACCCCTCCTACCTGACATCTAACAACTTTTCGCAAAATAGCATAAGCAAAAGGAAGGTTCCTGAATGGGGTACTTATATGGATAAACAATTGACGCAAAAGTACCAGCAATGAAACGGCAATCAGTCCAGGACTTATGTTCATGCTAACGGTGCGATAGTCTGAGGATCCAAGCTTATATGTGTACCTATAGTCTATGCATACAAGCTGAGGTTGTGCATTGGAGGTACGACCTTGGGAAGGTAAAGCTCTGATACCCTAGCCAGACATCAGCAGTGACAACCCATATGTCAGGAATACTGCAACAGTTATTTCAGACAGGACATCAGGTAATGAATGCAATTAACACAAAATGTTATAAGATCTGATTATCTGTTCCTGACATTGAGGGACTCCTTTCAATTCAGTACCTCAAGGTACTGAATTACATCAGGTTTGCCCATTTTATGACATCATTAGAAGGTGCCAACAGATAACAGAATCAAAAAGTAACTGGGCAGCATCTCAGCCTATAGTAGATGCCAACACAAGTTTATTAAACTTAATAAATACAGCTCAACTGATATAAATAAAGCAGAAACTACATATTTTAGAACCAGAAAGCCAGCTTTACATAATAAGGTCACAATTACAGCCTAAAGAAGTGATAAGAAAACATTTAAACATGATCTTTAAGTAGTGAAAGTGCTATACTGATATGAATAACATGGGGATTTAATCATTTCCAGTTCCACTCCTGAATGATGAATGTATCAGATGGGATGCTCTTTGCATATGTTCTGCACACCACATGCTATTGTGGTGGTCATTCACATTTCTTTCTTTGTCTGTGTCTCCGTACTCTGCATCGCATATTTTCACGTACACAGATTTCTGAGTGTAGCAGATCGACATGATGCATACTATCTTTATGCATCTCAACCTATATAATTTATAAATTTTACCTAAATATATAAAACCCCAGTATGCAGGTGGTTTCTACTGGTTTAATTCACAGTTACACTATATTATAGGTGATATAATCTACTCCCTTTCCTTTTAGCTCACGGAATTTCTTGATCTAGCTGGTCCTAAGCAGAAGTGCAGCCTTGCTTGACGATTGAGTTTTTCATTACTTTTCTGATACTTAGTTTATTGTATTCCAGGATGAGGGGGAAGAGAATGTCTATCACCACAAGTAATCAGTGTAAGGCATAGAACCAACCCTGGTGCTTGCAGAGATAAATGGCAACAATATTTCACAGATTTGCTATAGCAGCACAAAAATGTCATGTTATTGGCACTCCAGACCATTGTTATTGTGTTCTTTAAGGATTCTTGTACTAATATTATATCCTTACTTTCTTAGGTTTTGCTTCTTATTGTCATCTTAAATGTGATACTATCTACCTTTCGCTGGATGACATTATGACTTGTGTAACAGTGTCTGAGCTTCAGGAAGTCATAGATTATGTTTTATATGGTATGTAGAAATGTTTTTTCTTCGCAATTTTATAAGAGTTTTAAAGATTCTTTCATTTAACAATGACAATGCTTAATATAGTCACCCACTCAGAGGCATTTCTAGCTTCTTTGAAACAATGTCTGCTGGCTTCCACCCTGAAACCCATTAACAGGTTCATAAGTTCACAGGTTCATAATAACTTACTAGGCTAGAGGCCCTGGAGCCATTATAAGCCTAGCCATGTTAATCACAAGTATCCCCATTTGTTCTTTTTTTGGGTAGTTTGAAGAACAAAGTTATGAACAGAACAGGACTGTGAACAATAAAGGCTTCCCCTATTCATGAGGGACATGGGTGCCACCCAAGGTGCAAATTTGCTTACTCCCATCCAATTATCTAGGTTGCATTTGAATAGGGTCAGTGAGGAGCTCTTTTTTTACGTGAATAGGAAGTCTATTCCAGAGAAGTGGCAGTCTCTGGTTGACATATCACTCTCTCCAGCATGCTCTGTTAATGTCACAGGCTAGGTAGGGATTCCTAGAGTAAATGACTCTTGAGATATTTGACTTGTGGATGTGCAGCATTTCCATTAGGACAGGGCTGGAGATTGCCTTATAGGCCAGGCACAAGTCACCTCTCAGCAGCCTATAAAATACAGAATACAGTGACAGGGCTTTCAGCCTGCCCACATAGGTCAAGGTTTAGAGTCCCTGTGTTTTCTTAATGAGAAACCTCTGAGGGCTCGCCATCTGCTGCAGGTGTCTGCTGAGGTACATACAAAGGGGTGCATTATACTCTATTAGTGGTCTGATGAGGGCCCAGATCAGTGGAGTTAGAACATCCCTTGACCTGGATGCTAGGCCCTTGCTTATGAGGTGCACTATGTAGAAGGCTTTCCATACCACTGTGGAAACTTCAGATTGCTATCAACCTGTGTTCCCAAGTCTTGCACCACTGGGTTTGAACTCGGGGGTACTGTCAATACAGTAATTTAAAGGAAATTCCATTTTGCTAAAGGGAATAATAATGCATTTTTACACTTAGTTTTAGACCATGTCTTTGGCACCAATCATTTGTTGTGTTAGCCCTTCTTGAAATATGTTGATATCTTTGGGGGACTCAGTGATTGCTCCAAGTTTGCAATCATCAGCAAACCTGGTGAGCCAAAGGCCATCTACTTTAGCATGAACTTCTGAGAAATAGATGCAAAACAGTAAGGGGCCCAGCACCAACCTCTATGATACTCCACTGGTGGCGGGTCTACTGGTGGAGGTGGAGTCACCAATTTTGACAGAGTGTGTTCTGTTGGTGAGCCAATTAGTTACCCATCTAGTAATATAAGGATTAACCCCTATATGGAAGAGTTTCACAATGATGCCAGAGTGGGGAATTGTGTCAAAAGCCTTGGTAAGGTTGAGATATGCTGTGTGCACTCTCTTACCTTCGTCTGTGGCTTTGGTGACATTTTCAAAGAAGTCTACCAGGTTTGATAAGCATGATCTTCCCTTAACAAAGCCAAACTGGGTTGGGTCCAGTATTTGGAGGTCACCTATGTCCTTGTTAATAAGGGGCATGATAATTCATTCCATGGCCTTGCAGATGAGGTTGGTTAGACTTATAGGTCTGTAGATCCTAGGGTCAGTTAGTGGCTCTCCTTTGTGCATGGGGATTACTGTTGCTGTTCTCCATTCTGTAGGAACATAGCCAGTTCTCAAGCTATGATTAAGGAGACTGCCAAGTGTGTCCACTAGGTTTTGTTTTAGATCGTTTAGTAGACAACCTGGGATATTATCTGGTCCCATTGGGGCTGTGTTTTTAGCCTTGGCGAGCATAGATATGACCTGTTCCCTAGAGATACTAGGCAGAGTGCTGGTGTCATGTATACTTTGGGATATGGTAGGTGGGAATAGTGGGTGAACTTTGCACTGAATCTGTCAGCTAGCTGGTTGGTGACATCTTGTGGTATAGTATGCATGATCCCTTCTACAACCAGCTGGGCATTCCCTTTTAGATTTCAGATCTAGTTAAAGAATGCCTTATGATTATCACTGGTGAGGGCTGTGATTTAAATTTTGTAATTTGCTTTATAAGAGTTTATAAGATTTCTGATTTTCTTGTTTAGGCTTAGGAGGGAAATCTTTCTCTACAGAGTGATATTCCTCTTCTTTTTGGACGACAATTTCTTCCTCTTGTTATATAATCTGTTTATACTTGAAGTCCCCCACCATGGCTTGTTTTTACAGGAATACCTGGTTTTGATCTGGTCAGATACAGAAGAGTTTATGCAGTCGGTTAAGTGTTTGTACAGGACATTTGTGTACACTTCTGCATAGTGATCACTAATGTCTATGATTGCTGGTGGTATGAATCTTTTTATACCATTGCTTAGTAGGCTGTAGTTACCTTTGGTGAAATTTTTTTATAATTGTTCCTGTGAGGGTGTCAGTTCCAGTAGTTATTTCAAATGAGACAGATTTGAGGTCTGACCTAACCACGGAGGGTATCATGCATGGGTATGTACAGTGATCCCCCATGTCGGTGAGTACTATATACAGAACATTAGAGCCCCTAGTCGGGAGGGGGAGTGCAGATTATCTGTTTCAGAACATTTGTGTTAACAAGTCCAAGAACCTCTGGGCAAATGTGTTTTTGCCATGTATGCCCCCCCCCCACACACTATGGAAGGATAGTTGAAATCTCCCATGACTAAGGTGTTGGGCTGTATGGTGAGGGATTCCAGTAAACTGAGGTAGGCAGTGTGCTTATCCTGGTTCATGGTGGAGGATCTATAGCTAGCAATAATGTAGCATGGTAATTTCCCAATAGTTAATTGGACACTGAGTAGTTTGAGAAAGTCATGTTGTTTGACAAGTCTCAGTGGGTTTGGTTTTAATGAAGATGGAAAAGTCATGTTGTTTGACAAGTCTCAGTGGGTTTGGTTTTAATGAAGATGGATATACCTCTGACTTTGGTTCCTTCATGCTCATTTTGAAGTCTGAATGTGAGGAAGGCATTCTATCCTTACACAGCCAGGGTTTTGTCAGTAGCCCTGAACCATTTCTCAGTAACTGCACAGATGTCAGCATCCTCCAAGTTGAGGAGTACTTCTACAGAGTGCAGTTTCACATTTAAACTCCTAGAATTAAACAGCGTGACCCTGAGTTTGTCTCAATTAAATTTGTTACACTGGAAAATTTGTTGTTTTGACATTGCCTAATAAAGGAACTATGGAAGAGGCAAGGGCCTTTGTCAGTATCCAAAATCCTAGGGGGGGCAGGTGCAAAGCAAAGCAATGAGGTCTGCCTACCATATCTGTTCAGGCTGACAGATACTGGATCCCCCTGGACTGACACCAGAAGCTGAGCCAATTGTTGAAGTCAGTCATTTTTTTTGTTGATATTGTGGCATCATCCTGGGTGAGGGTAGGATACTGCTTAGGGCTAGGGACATTGTTTGAATTTCCCTGTGTTCTGCCTGAGTGTGCTTCTCAGCTGATAAATATGTTTTTAACTGTTCAGAGTTGAATAAAACAATAATTGAATTCAGTTCATAAGACATTTTGAATAAACTGCATTTATTTAAACTGTATTTACTTTAATAGTGCTACACAGTCAAGTGTGCTAGCTTGCACTGCACTTGAATTGTTTTTAGTGCTGTTTTAGCTGCTTTTCTATATATAAAAAAAATTCTAAGCTTGTTTCCTGCCTTTCCTACAACTAGTCTAGTTCAGATACAGATTTGCTGTATCCAGGACTGTTTGTAAGCTTCTGAGAACCCCCAAGCCTTTCTGTGCTGGAGGGAAGCCTTCTAGTTTGCAAGTGGGAGTGGTAAGCACTAGGTAGCCTATCTAACATAAGATAAGTGATTTCTGGCCCAGAAATTGTAGTTTATTGGCCGTTTAGGCAGTTCTTCCTCTGTTTCAACTTTCTGGTTTAAAAGCCCGTGTTTGCGCTTTTCCCACATTTTCCTGTAACTAGTCTAGTCCAGATACAGATTTGCTGTATCCAGGACTGTATGTACGCTTCTGAGCCCCCCAAGCCTTTCTGTGTTGGAGGCAAGCCTTCTAGCTTGTCAGTGGGAGTGGTAAGCACTAGGCAGCCTATCTACCACAAGAGGAGTGGTTTCTGACACAGAAATTGTAGTTTATCGGCCGTTTGGACAGTTTTTCCATTTCTTTCAACTTTCTGGTTTAAAAGCCCACGTTTGCACTTGTTTCCTGCCAGTCTTGTAACTAGTTTAGTCCAGATATAGATTTGCTGTATCCAGGACTGTTTGTAAGCTTCTGAGTGGTGACAATGTCTGCTCTTCAATTTTTCTCTTAGATCTGCTCTTTCTCTCCTTTCCTGTCCTTTTGCTAGCTTATTAGTGTAGCACTTTACCAGACTTCTTGTAGCAATTATTGTAGCATACAAAAGTGCTACCAGCAATAAATGTTCAACAAGGAAACAGCTCTAGTACTTATTATTAATGCCCACCTCTCCAGGCATGTCTAAAGGTCAGTTCCCCTGTACTTTCTCCTATTAACCTGGTGAACTTGGGCATCCTGAGGCAATGTAGCAACTGCCTCATGTACACTGACAACCCTCTACTCTTATGCCCCAACACTGAGACTTACGAGAGATGCACTTATATATCCAAACTGGAAGCCATACACTCTCCAGCCATGACATGAATAGCTGGTCAGGAGGAGAAGGTCAACACTTGCACCACACCGCAGGGAACATATAGCCCTCCAGAACACACACCAGCACTGCCTTCACTTAAAAACACAAACCACACACCTACCTTTATGGAAGCTCTACCCAAACAGCAGAGACCTCCAAGGCAGAAACTCACTGGACCACCACAACACAACACTAATCATGAGACACATAACTCTCCTAAACAGTGTGCCACTCAACCAAAGCCACTAAGGCAAAACAGCATGCCCAACACACTAGTCATAGGTGACTCAACAGTGAGGCACACTGATGTCCCACTCACTAGGCTGAATAAAGAGAAAGTAATAGTCAGCTGGCTGTCAGGTGCCAGGACCTGCCAAATAACGCACGCACTCAGGTCCCTCAACAACAGGTACAAATATAACTCTGTCATTGTACATGTGGGTGTGAATGACCTGAGACGTACCTCCCTGGACTAAATGAAAAGAGACATGGAGGAGCTCTTGGATTATGTAGCCCAGGTGGGTATGACCCTAACTCTAAGCAGTATCCTACAATCACACAGAATGATACCACAGTACAAGCAGAAAATGATTGATTTCAACAACTGGCTAAGTTTCTTGTGTCATTCTAAGGGGATCCAGTATCTGCCTGGGATGACATGAATGACAGACATCAATGCTTTGTCAGAAAAGGCCTGCATCTGTCACCCCTGGGCTTCTGGATACTGGCCAAGGCTCTTGCCACCCCTATAGTGCCTTTTTAGGCAGTGTTCCAAAGACCAAATTAACACTGTAACAGCTACAAACAAATGCAATCTGAGGGTCATGCTGCTCAACGCTAGAAGTCTAAATCTCAAAATGCACACACTCGAAGCACTCCTTAAAATGAGAACATCGACATTTGTGCCATAACAGAGACCTGGTTCAAGGCAGCAGAAAGCATCCTTGCACTACTAGGCTATAACTCATTCCACATTTTTCGGTTCCAGAACTTGGACTGACGCTTCAAAGGCAGTGGTGTTTCCAGATTCATAAAGGATGCGCACACCTACAGATGGTAGCCCAACATAATGCATCTGAGATACTTCAGGTCCAACTAACTTCGGGTAAGACAGCGATTCAGATTGTAGCCTGTTATAGGTCCCCAACCATGTCCCAAGACTCACACTCCACATTACTAAGCACCCTGGAGAATATTAGGGTCCAACCTAACACTCTCTTACTGGATGACTTCAAATACCCCTCCATTAACTGGGAAAACTACTCATGTACCAATAAACTTGCCCAACATTTCCTGGAATTCATTAATTCCAATGCATAGACAAGCTTGTTCTTACCCCCACTAGAGGTAGCAACATTCTTGACCTGGTCATTACTAATTAGGTGACCGTTGGTCTACACCAATAGTCAACTCCTCCCTGGTTAGATCCGACCACAAACTAATCACCTTGGAAATCCACATCCCTCCCACTCCCACACACCCGCAAAGGTAAGCACCATGAAAAACTTCTCCATAGCTAACTTTGGGCTCCTAAAAACAGATGTGGCTAACTTCATGGTACCCATGTAAATGGAGATCAGTTGCATGACTGCTGAATCGCACCAATGCACTGTACGAACACATACACAAATGCATGGATCTCACCATACCCAATAGAACCAAATCACTATACTCCAAAAAAAGGAAGCCAATCTGGTGGTCCCCTGCTATAAACAAACTCTACAACAGAAAGAGGAAACTGATGTGGAATAAGGTGAAGTCCCAAGACTGGAAAAATGCTCTTTTCATACTTACAAAAAGGTGAGATCCCTCATCAAATCCTCTAAAGCTAGTTATGAAAACAGAATTGCAGCAGATGGTAAAGACAATCACAAGGCCTTCTATAGTTATGTAAAGAATCTCCACGGCAATACCCAGATTTGCACTGCACTACTGCACAATGGTACTTCCTATACTAAGCCAACAGATACTGCCAATATACTGGTCGACAGATTCAGTGCCAAATTTACCCCTCTCCCTCCCCAAGGGACCAGCCACAATACCATTAGATTGCCAGGCACCCAGTATTACTGCTTCACAGGTTAAAACAGCACTGTCCAAGGCCAAGAATACAGCTTCTATGGGACTGGACAATATCCCTGGCTGTGTTCTACATGAACTACAGAGTGAACTGGCACCTCACCTGTGTGCCTTGTTCAGTCACAGCCTCACGTCAGACTTTGTCCCTACTGAATGGTGCACTGCTACAGTCATCCCTCTCCACAAAGGACGGGTGACTACAGACCCTGGAAACTATCGCCCCATTAGCCTGATGAGTCCAATATGCAAAGCTATGGAATGCATCATCATGGATCTAATAAACAAGGGTATAGGGAATGTTCAAACTCTGGATCCCACACAGTTTGGTTTTGTGAAGAGTAGATCATGCCTGCTCAACTTTGTCAACTTCTTTGAGTCAGTCACCAGAGCTGTGGATGAAGGCAAGGTGGTTCATACAGCCTACCTTGATCTGGCCAAGGCCTTTGATACCATTCCCCACTCAGGAATCATAGAAAAACTCACTAAGCTTGGCATCAACCCCTATATCACTAAGTGGATTGCAAACTCACTCACAGGTAGAACTCACAGTGTGAAAGTAGCTGACTCCAAGTCAGACTGCCAACCAGTCACGAGTGGAGTCCCACAGGGTTCAGTCCTGGGTCCTCTCCTGTTTGGTATCTACTTCTCTGAAGTCCAGGCCAACACAAAGGGACTCTGGCTGACAAAGTTCACAGATGATTGCAAGTTGGGAGCTATTATTAACTCCCCAAGTGATGTTGACATCCTACAGAAAGGCCTCACTGAGACCAATGACTGGTGTCAGAACTATGGTCTTAAGCTCAATGACAAAAAATGTGCTGTCATCCCCTTTGGGAAAAACCCAGTTCCCAAGAATTACCACATCAATGGTAGTCCACTGAACACAAAAGGCATTATAAGAGATCTGGGAACACAGGTTGACAGCAACCTCTCTCTTTTGACCACCACATTGCCACTGTGGTCAGAAAGTCCTTCTATGTGGCACATCTCATTACTAAGGGTTTTGCATCCAGGAAGAAAGAGGTCATTGTCTCCCTCTACTCTTCCCTCATTAAGCCAATCATTGAGTACAATGCCCCATTTAGCATGTACCTCACTAAACACCTGTAACAACTGGAGAGGTCACAAAAGTATTCACAAAGGGAATCCTAGGGCTTAATCATTTGTTTTATGGACAGACTCAAAAAACTCCAGCTATTCTCTGTCTCATATTGCCTACTTAGAGGCGATCTCTGCTTGACTTACAAAGCCATGTCTGACCCAGCTCTGTTAGAAATGCTACATCTAAGAAATCCCAATCCATCTGCACCACATGCTCCAGAGACCTCAACCTCATTACCACAATCAACAGAACATGCTTGAGGAACAGGTTTATAACCCAGAGACTGCCCATGCTATGGAATAGACTTCCCATACATGTCAAGCAGAGCACCTCACTGGCCCTCTTCAAGAGAAATCTTGATGAGTGGATGGAAAATAGAAAATTCATCCCAGGGATCACTCCAGTGGCTTTACTCAACAGAGGCACTGGGAACTAAGGTCGAGTGGCACGACGCCAGGGTAATTCTATGGGTTAGGCTTGTAAAGGCTCCAGGACCATTAGCCTAGTACACACATGTGAACCTATGAACCTCTGACAGACTCATAATGGTACTTGCTGTTGAGTGACTTGAGTGCATGCATGATTTGTCAGATCCTGTCACCTGATAGGCAGCTGACCGTGACCTTCTCTTTGTTCAGTCTGGTGAGGAGGACATCTGTGTGTCTCACTATGTAGTCACCTATTAACAAGACATTCAATGTGTTTTGTCTTAGGGGCTTATTTGTTGAGACACAAGTGTCTGTGTTGATATGTGTAGTGGTTTCTTTATGCTTAGTGATGAGTGTGGGTGGTGTGTATTTCGGAGGTACTTGTTCTTTTGTTAGGCTTTAGTGAGTACCTCTATGTATGTGGGTTTATGTGTCGTGACCTTATTTTGTGTGAGAGGTGAGGTTTACGTGAAAGGTGAAGTGTGTGTGTTGACAACCCGTTTGATGTTTAGTTTGTTTTACGTGAGATAATTGACTCTAATTCTACATTGTATTTTTATCTGTTACATAGGGTGTTAGGTTGCTTTAGGACTGTTGTCAGTATACATGAAGCAATTGCTACATTTTCTCAAGATGCCCATATCGATCACGCTCGCAGGAGAAATGAAGGGAAACTGCCCAACCACTGTGGCAGGATTTTTCTAAATGTGGTATTTGGGAAGGAAGTGGGCTAGTTGGACTTACTCACAAACGACAAAAATGAAGCAGCAATTCAGTTAAATACAATTATTTGGGAAGGAAGTGGGCTAGCTTGACTTAGTCACAAACAGCAATCAAATACAGTTAAAGTACAGGTCCAGCTTAAAATATACGAATCATTTAGTGCCGATTCCTATTATCTTATCACCAGTGTATAGTATAAGTCATGATTAGTCGTGCTACTCAGCATGAAAATATAATTCCTAATTTAGTGTGCCCCAATCACTTTTGATTGGTTTAGACATATTTACATGAGTTGTACAGTGGTTTCAGCAAATTCATCAGCATGCAATTACCTCATGTACTGAAGTAATATTTCTCAGTGTGGGTCATAGATTTGATGTTAGCCTTGTTTCATGTGATTTCTTAAGGAATCAGTGCATACTTTGGGTGTTTAGTCCATGTTTACATAGCTCTGTATCATACTGTGATACGGCTTGGGCCCTTTCTGATGCAATATGTGTATGACTTGGCACAAACCAAGGAGGTATGCTATTTCTATAGCTCTCTGACCTTGGCATTGAAGTGCTTGTTCAGAAAATTAAGGGTGTCCCTAAATATAGATATATCACAGTCAAATTAATTATAAGATCTGGCTGCATGCAGATCATATCTTACTAGCCTTCATCACTTCCTAATATGCAGCCTGGAAAAAATAATATAACTTACTTATATCGCTGCCTTTTTTGTCACTATAATGAAACACATTTTCATACATTCTGAGCATGTGTCTAAACTTAAGAAAAATTTACTTATTTTGTGGTTAACGTTTTCATGTAACCTGGGCAGTACTTGGTGTTGTGCATAGTTAATTAACAGCCTAGAAATACAGTATAGTTCAATTAAAATTTTAGCATTTACTATAAAGCAGTCTTGGTAAAAACACAAATTTTACAATGAGCTGCCCAGTCTTTTTTAAGTTTACATTTGTATGTCTTAAATGATTATTGGAAGCTACTGAATAAGATGGCAAAGCATATTTTTTTTTTTGGGGGGGGGGGGGTTGAGTACTGAGGTTTCCATTGGACTTTACAACTTTACAATCTCCTGTTTAACCTCATGCATAATGGTTGTCTTTCTCTGGTTCCTTCAGTACATACTTGGTATATACAAAATATTTGATTTGCTGTTGCTGACAGACTATAGTATTTCAGTACTGTTTTTGGATGAGTGATAGTGTGTCAATTCATCTGTGCTAGTTACTATTTCTTTAAGTAGTATGTTTTTAAAGAAGCTTATTCACCTCAGGTTTGTCCATTTGCTAATGCTTTCAGAGACCTATTACTTAACCTCTCAGACAGTGTGACATTCTTGACTTGATTAACCTGCAAGGGTAAGGAGAATATTATATTTATATCTGTAAGGATGGTGTCATACACTTCTCATGAAGGTTATGTATGACATTATGGGTGCTAGTGAACTTGTATTTAATTTAATTTTGTAAATGAACACCAGCCCTACACTCTTGTCACATCAGCATTTATTTATTTATTTATTTGCAGTTGGTTTACCAGTATAGTCCACTGGGCCAAGATGAACCCGTTTTCAATGGAGTCCTGGGGAGAAAAGCTCCAAAAACAAACAAGATTACAATAAGGTTTTAGGTCACAGTCATTACAAATACTACAGACTAGTGAAAAACGTTACAATATGAATACTGGGAAGCCATTACATCTTAAGGAACCTTGCACTTAAGAGGTGCATTCTAATATATTCATTGTAAATAGCTTAGTACATGCAAGAGCAGTATGTATGAGTTAGGAGAGTAAGTGAAATGGATGTTGCTAGTATAAAGAGGGGAGGAGATTATGTGGGGTGGGAGCAGGAGCATTCCCACTGGGATATTAGATGTGAGTGAAGAGATTTTTTGAATGAAAAGCGGTTTGAGGTGGTATGGCTGGATGGTGGAAGGGAGTTCCAGAGATGTGGAAGACCATAGGATAGTAGATTTTTACCTGGGGGACGAATTGGTTTATACAATTCTATTAGGTTTTGGTTGTTAGATCTTAGTAGTCTGTCAGGGAGGTGCATTTTAAAGGCAGAGGAAAGGGAGGGACAAAGGGAGGGGTTGAAAATAAGCTTGTGTGCAAGAGTAAGTTGAGTGTAGGTGAGATGATCGGATAGTTCTAGCCATTTTAGTTTGTGGAGAGATACACAGTGGTGGTGTGGAGGACTTATGGCTGGTAGCGAACTTGGCAATTTTGTTATAGCAAGAGGAGAGTTGTGTTTTAAGGGAAGACTGTAGGCTAGTTAGGAGTGGGGTTCCATAGAGGAGGGAGGGGATGAGAAATGTGGTACAGAGAGTGAATATAGTAGAGGGGGCGAGGTAACGATTTTGTCAGTAGAGCATGCCAAGTTTTTGGTGGGTGTATTTGATATTTAGTTGTAGGTGGGAGTTGAATTTAAGCTGATTGTCAATTTGGACCCCTAGTAATTTGGCCTCTGATACCAGTTCGAGAGATGTATTATCATGGCTAGTGATATAGAATGGGCTAGCATTGAAAGAGGTGGCTTTAGACAGAGTAAATACCATTAATTTGGTTTTAGAGGCATTGAGTGCTAGGTGATTTTTTTTCATCCATTTGTTGACTGTACCCATAACAGCTTGCAGCCAAGATCATTTCTTTCCATCTTAGCTACAGTACTGTGAAGCTGAATAAATTCACACAGTACCTCACTCTTTTAGAATCAGAAAATGTATCTATGATGTAGCATGAATTATGTTTGACTGATGACTTAATCTCAACATGGTGCTAAGCACACTGTGAGATATTTGCACCAAAATGTATTGTTTTCTAAATTTTCAAAGATATTTATAGCAAATGAAACATTTCAGTCCTTAGACTCATTTTTAATTCTGGAACAGACCAATATATTTCTGTTTTCCATATCCAAAGTACTTAAGACAAATTACACTAGACATCTGATTTTCCTTTTGGGAGCTTATACAGCACAAAATGCTATTTTATGTACTACAATTTGAAGAGCATTTTCTTCTGTGCAGCTGTTAATTATTGGAACTGTTATGGTCTCTGCTTTCTTGTAAGAGAACTGACTGGGATAGAGGGGTTCAGCTTGACATGTACGGGCAGTCTATTCCAGAGTCTGGGGAGTCTCTGGGTCAGGAACCTATCCCTCCAGCTTGTTTTGTTTATTGTGATGACAAGGTTTAGATCCCTAGAGCATGTGTCTCTGAGGGATTGGGATTTCTTTAAGTGTAGCATATCCAACAGCTCTGGCTTTGACATGGCCTTGTATGTTAAGCAGAGATCGCCTCTGAGTAGACGATATGCGACAGAGTATAGGTGGAGTTTTTTCAGATGTTCAGCATAGGGCATCTGCTTTAGGCCTGTGATTCTTTTAGTGAGGTATTTCTGTGCCCTTTCCAGTTGTTGCAGATGTCTTGAGAGGTACATACCAAACGGGGTGTTGTATTCTATAATGGGTCTAATGAGGGATGAGTACAGGAACAATGACCTCCTTTTTTCTGGATGAAAATCCCTTAGTGATGAGGTGTGCCACATAGAAAGATTTCCTGACTGTTGTGGCGATGTGGTTATAGAAGGTGAGGCCACTGTCCATCTGTGTCCCTAAGTCTCTTATCACACTTTCGGTGTTTAGTTTTCTGTCACCTATATGGTAATTTATGGATACATATTTTTTTTCCAAAGGGGATAACTATACATTTCTTGGCATTGAGCTTGAGCCCATGGCTCTGGCATCAAGTGTCTGTTTCTGTAAGGCCCTTTTTTAGAATATCCACAACATTTAGGGATTCAATAATGGCTCCCAGTTTGCAGTCATCTGAGAACTTTGTTAGCCAGAGTCCCTTAGTGTTGGCCTGTACTTCAGGGAAGTAGATGCCAAACAAGAGCGGTCCCAGGACTGAACCCTGAGGTACGCCTCTTGTCACTTGTCTGGAGCTGTATTTGGAGTCGGCTACTTTCACAGTGTGGGTTCTGTCAGTAAGCCAGTTGGAAACCCATTGAGTGACATAGGGATTCATGCCCAGCTTAGTAAGTTTATCTATGATTCCAGAGTGAGGGATGGTGTCGAAGGCCTTGGTGAGGTCCAGATAGGCTGTGTGGATCACCTTACCCTTGTCCATGGCTCTGGAGACTGATTCGAAGAAGTCAATCAGGTTCAGGAGACAAGATTGGCCCTTCACGAACCCAAACTGTGTGGGGTCCAGGGTATAAAGGTTGCCAATGTCTTTGTTTATAAGTTCCATTATAATATGTTCCATGGCCTTGCAGATCAGGCTTGTAAGACTGATGGGGCGGTAGTCCCAGGATCCAAGGTGGATCCCCCCTTGTGGAGTGGGATAACTGTATCTGTGCACCACTCAGTGGGCACAAAGCCTGAGCTGAGGCTATGATTAAACATGACACTTAGGTGAGGTGCCAGTTCATTTTGCAGTTCATGTAGTACACAGCCTGGGATGTCGTCTGGTCCCACGGATGCTGTATTCTTAGCTTTGGAGAGTGCATTTTTTACCTGTGTGGCCGTTATTACCGGAATTTGGCAATCTTTTGGTATTGAGATGGGCACTTTAGGGGGTGAGGGGGGGTGAAGTTTGCACTGAATCATTCTGCCAGGATATTGGCAATATCCTTGGAATTAGTATATTTAATGACATTCTGTTGTAGCTCAGAGGAGATCTGAGCATTGCAATTTAGATTCTTGACATAGCTATAGATTGCCTTGTGGTTGTCTTTGGAATCTTTGGCAATTTTATTTTCGTAACTAGCTTTGGAGGATTTTATGAGGGATCTCAGATTCTTACTGAGGCTGGTAAGGGAGTTTTTTGCATCCTGGCATTTTCCTCTTTTCTGCAACAGTTTCTTCCTTTTGTTGTAAAGTTTGTTTATGGCAAGGGACCACCAGATTGGCTTCCTTTTTTTTGGAGAAGAGCGTCTTGATTCTATTGGGGATGGAACGATTCATGCACAAGTGGATGCGCTCATACAGTGCCTTAGTGTAGGATTCAGCAGTCGAACTTTCAGTTCACGCCTGCATGGGGTCATGAAGTTTGTCACTTCTGACTTGAGTAGCATGAAGTTGGCTTTGGAGAAGTTTTTCACAGAGGTTTCCTTACTGGGGGGTGGGGGGTGGGATGTGGATGTCAAGGGTGATTAGCTTATGGTCAAACCTGACCAATGAGGGGGTGACCACAGGTGTGGAGCATCAATTTCTCATGTTGGGAATGACCAGGTCTAGGATATTGGAGCCCCTGGTGGGACTAAGGATTAGTTGATCCAGGGTGTTGGAATTTATGAATTCCAAGAACCATTGGGAAAAGGTGTTAGTACACGAGTAGTTTTCCCAGTTAATGGCAGGGTAGTTGAAATCACCCAGTATTAAGGTGTTTGGTTGTATCTTAATATTTTCTTAATATTTTCCAGTATGTTTAGAAAGGTGTAGTGAGAATCTTGGGGCATGGTGGGAGATCTGTAGCAAGCTACAATTTGGATTGCAGTCTTACCTAGTGTTAGTTGCACCTAGAGAATTTCAGACGCATTGTGTTGGGCAACTAGCCTGGTGTTGTAAATATACTTGGTAAATATGGACACTCCTGCACCTTTAGTGTTTCGGTCCTGGTTTGGTGGCCGAAAAATGTGGTAAGAGTTATAGCCTGGTACTGCAGAGGTGCTCTCTGGAGCCTTGAACCAGGTCTCAGTTACTGCACAGATATCAATGTTCTCCATTTTCAAGAGTGCCTCGAGAGAGTGCATTTTGAGGTTTAGACTTCTAGCACTGAGTAACATTACCTTCAGATTTTGCATGCTTGTACCTGTTATGGTGGTGTTTTTTTCCTTTGAACTTTGCCTAAAAAAGGCACTATAGGGGTGGCAAGAGCCTTAGCCAGTAACCTGAATCCCATGGGCAACAGGTGCAGACCATCTCTGGCAAAGCATCATGGTCTGTCAATCATGTTTTCCCAGGCAGACAGATACTGGATCCCCTTTTAATGACACCAGAAGCTTAGCCAATTATTGAAGTGAATCAATTTGTCCTTATACTGTGGTATCATTCTGGGTGAAAGCAGGATGCTACTCAGGGATAGGGTCATACCTGCCTGGGCCACATGATCCGAGAGCTCTTCCATGTCTCTTTTCATGTAGTCCAGTTAGGTACGTCCCAAGTCATTCGTTCCAACATGGACAATGACAGAGTCATATTTGTACTTGTTGTGGAGTGACTTGAGTGAATGCGTTATGTGGCGGATCCTGGCACCCAACAGGCAGCTGACTGTAATTTTCTCATTGTTCAGCCTGGTGAGTGGGACAACAGTGTGCCTGACTACAGAGTCACCTAAGACTAAAGTGTTGGGTACGTTGTCTTGCCTTAGGGGCTGTTGTTGAGTGGCAAACTGGTGTTGTGAGCTATGTGACACTGGTTGTGATTGGTGATTGTTTGCATTTCAGCTTCAGAGGTCCTTGTTGCTTGGGCAGGTTAATGTTAAGGGCTTCCACATATGTGGGTTTAGTGCTGCTATGTGTGAGTGTTGGTGTGGGTTTAGAAGGGCTATGTGTTGCTTGAGGTGTAGTGCGGGTGTTAACCTGCTCCTCTTGACTGTCTATCACAATCTTGGGTGGAGAGAGCTTTGCCTCCAGTTTGCCTATGTAAGTGCATCTCTCACAGGTTGCAGTGTTGGATGGTAGGAGGAGAGGGTTGTCTGTGTACATGAGGCAATTGCTGCATTTCCCCAGTATGTCCAGATTCACCAGGTGGACAGGAGAAATCACCAGAAACTGACCCGAGGAAATGCCTGGTTTGGTGCTTTTTTTTTACAAGAGCTGTTTTCCCTTACTTTAGCAAGATACTTTGCAATTATAGGCTGTTTACTGCCTATGATTAATTTCTCCATATTAAAAATGAGAGTTGAGTGCTTGCTTCAGTTTAAGACTTCCTAGTGCTTTCCAGCAGGTTTTAAAGCAAGTGCTAGTCACAGGGATGCTTAAAGCTTAAGATGAAAACAAATGGTTTATCCTAAACACTGCAATGTGCACTAGAGGAGTTAGATGTGAAAGTAGGTATTTTAAGTTTTACCTGTCTAAAAAGTTAAGTTTCAGTGGAGAGTCACCAGAGGTATATTTGCAGCTCCACCTTCACTGGTCCAGGTTCTGCTTGAATAAATGCAGGGAAAAAACTTTGCTTCACGTGAATGGGAAGTCTGTTCCAGAGATGTAATCTGAGACACATACTTGATTATGCGGTACATCTTACTTTTTTTCTTCATAATTACAACTGTGACATTACCCAAAGAAAGTACAGTTGTGTACACTTACCATAAATGGTGATGTTCGAGTGTATTCACTGTTGCAGTCCTGACTTGTGGGATTTCTTGCCATGAAAGCAGTGGGCAGCCCAACTAACAGAGAAACAATCCCCTTCCTCCCTGGGGTGGTGGATGCCCTGACCAACATCAGTATGCTCTAGTATATAGGAAGCCAGCCAATGTCATTAAATCATTTTTTTCTTGCTCCCCTGAAGGTAGGAGCCCTCAAGATCAGTCCTAAAGTAACAGACCTAAGACAGACAATGTAATGGCTTGAGAAGAAGATTGTACCAGACTACCCTGTAGGCTAAGGGGGAAGCATGGAGGGAAAGAAGACTGCAACACTGAATACATTTCTAACATCTACAGTTATGGTAAGTGTACACAACTGTACTATGTGCTTAATGTTTCACTATTGCAGTCTTGATTTGTGGGATGATTCCCAAAGCTGAAAGGAGGGTGGAAGGAATATTAGGGATAGAAGAGAATGCCCTGCAGAATGGCAGTGGTGAATCCTGCTCTGGACCTAGAAAAGGCTGATAAATGTTAGTGTTTGGTAAAGGAATGCACAGATGACGAAGTAGCAGCTTCTAGAATGCCCTTTGTAGGGACTCTCTTTAGAAAGGCAGTAGAGGTAGCAGTATCCCTAGTAGTCTAACAGCTTCAGGAGGCTTCTTACCATGATGGCTGTAACAAAATGAGATACAATGAGAGATCCATTTGGAAATAGTCTGTTTTGAAACTGGTTTCCCATCAGAACTGGTGACAAAGGCAAAGGGTTGGACTGATTATCTCAAAATTTTAGTTCTGTCAAGGAGCGTAATGGAGCTGCCTATCAACATCCAAGGAAAGAAGGATTCCTTCCCCCTAGTTCTGAAGAATGGGAAAGAAGGTGGGCATGTCTATGGTCTGAGTCAATCTGATTCAGTGACATGTCTGTAAATACCTAGGGTATAAAGGAAGGATTAGTCCTGAGGGAGACTATGTTTGGATGGAAGATGAGGAAGAGTTCCACTGCCATGACAGCGTGCAGCTCAGAGACTCTCCTAGCAGAAGTGATAGCCAGAAAAGGCCAGTTTTCCAGATTAGAAACTTTAAGCCAGCAGAAGCCACTGGTTCAAAATCAGGCAGAGTCAGTTTTTCCAGAACAAAACTGAGGTCCCATGGAGGGGTGGGTTGTCTCCTGGGTGGCCTGATGTGGATCACTCCCCTAAGGAATTGTCTGAAAAGGGGTTGTGAAACAACAGAAGGAAGAACAAGGATATGGACCAAAATGTCAGAGGCATGAATGTTAATGGAAGAATAGGACATTCCCTTGTCAACCAGACTAGCCAGATAATCTAAGATGATAGGGATCTTGGCTAAGAAAGTATTGTGGCCCTGTTGTTGACACCAGATGGAAAACCTTTTCCACATAGGTGAGTAATATTGCCTAGTACTAGCCCTTCTGGCCTATTTAAGGATGTGTTGAACCTGTTTGCTTATGTCAGTATCAGTCTAGAATGCTGTGGAATTATAAAGCCCAAGAGTTTGAGTGTCTGCAGGCTGGGATGCACAATTCTTCCCTTGTCCAGAGTCAGAAAGTCCACTCTCTGAGGTAACTGCCATGGATTCTCATTGGTTAGGTTGAGTAGCAGAGGATATCAGTGCTGCCTGGGCCAGTCTGGAGTTATCAGTATTGCGCCTGGCCCCTTTTCCCTTATTTTTAGATACACCCAAGGAAGTAGAGTTACGGGTGGGAATGCATACATGAAAAGGTGAGTCCAAGGGAAAGAGAAAACATCTGTCTTCTAGGCTGGGAGTAGCTTGTTCCAGGAGCAGAATATTTTCAGTTAAGCATTTTCCTTGGTGGTGAAGAGGTGTATTTGGGAAACTCCCCACGTCTTGGCTATGCTGAGAAATGTTTCCCATTGCAGATGACATTTGTGGGAGTCCATCAGGTTTCTGCTGAGGTGATCTGCTAGTGTACTTTCAGCACCTGGTAGGTTTTGTGCCAAGAGGTGTATCCCCAGAGAGAGAGAGAGAGAGAGAGAGAGAGCAGTCTTCCAAACCTGCACTGCTAAGCGACAGACAAGGTAAGAGTGAGTGTCCCCCTGCTTATTTATGCACCACATGACTGTGGTGGTATCTGATTTTTCTAATAGGATTCCTGGTTTCCGTTTTTCTCTGAATGCTACCAGGCCTTTTTGAATTGCCATAAGCTCTTTTCAGTTTATACATTTGTCTCTGAACTGAAATTCCCACTTCCCTTGGGATTGGAAGTGTTTGAAATGAGCACCCCATGCTGTCTTTGATGCATCTGTGGTGAGTGTTTGCTCTTGAGGAGTGAATCTGAAAGGAAGGCCCTTCGTCTGAGCACAAGCCTGGAACCACCATGGAAATTCCTCCTTGAGACAAGGGATCAAATGTATCTTTGTCAAAATGGGTTGAGCATGTGGCACCACACATTTCTGAGGTATCACAAGAGCTTCCTCATGTGCAGCCTGGCCAGAGAGACCATGCAAGATGCATGTAGCCCAGTACTCTGAAGAACTCACTGGGTGAGAGGCGTTGTCTCTACATGATCTTTTGGAAGTAGTAAGTCAGGAAGGAGACCTTATCTGGAGGTAAGAAGGACTCTTGAAGGGATGAGTCCAGAAGAACCACCTAGAAGTCAATCCTGGTGGATAGCTCTGTGTTGGATTTGCTTATGGTAAAGCCCGGGAATGTCAAGAGGTTCTGAGTGAACACCAGATCTGTGTGAAGTTTTGACAGACTTGTGGCTTGTATAAGACAATCATCCACATAAGGGTAGATCTGGACCCTTCTGCTCATGCAAAAGGCAATTAGAGGGGCTAAGCATTTTGTGAAGACCCTGGGAACAGTAGACAAGTGAAAGGGCAGTGTAGAAAACTGAAAGTGACTGGTACCTGCTCTGAAGCGTAGAAAGAAATTCCTCTATAGGAATGTGCAAGTAGGTATCTTTTAGATCCAGGGTGACCATGAAGGCCTTAGCAGCTATCATGGGTAAACATTTTTGAAGAGTTAACGATTTGAATTTTGGAACCAGCAGGGACTGATTGAGGGTAGACAGGTCTAAAATGTGATGCCAAGAGCCTTTCTTTCTGGGAACCAAGCACAGCCTGGAGTAGAAACTCTGCTGTTTTTGGTGTTTTGGAACTAGTTTTACTGAGCCCAGGGAGCACAAAATCTGAATTTGTGAAACTGCCTATGTCTTGTGGTTTGGTGGAATCTCTGTATAGCCTAAGTACTTCAATGGCTCTTTGAAAGTGAGTTTGTAGCCATTTGAAATAATGCTTAGAACCTACCTGCCCAAAGTGATGAGGGACCAATTTTTCTTGAACAGGGATAGTCTTTCTCTTAGTCTTGCGGGGGGAGCGGAGAGGAGGGGATGCAAAGAGACTGGGATGGATGAGTCATTGTTGCTCTCGGCCAGGAGCCTGTGACCTAGAACTTCCTTGCCTGGAAGTGTCTGATGTCCACTGCCTGGGTAGTTGCTGTTGCCTTTGTGTCCTTTCCCTCCGGGGTTTTCTCTGCCTGTTTTTAGAATGGGAGGGAAATGACTAATGTTCAGTGGCATAGTTCCTACTAAATCTAGGAGGCTGAACTTGAAGGAAGTCTTTAACAGTCTGCATGGATTTAGCTTTGTCTTCCATCTTTTTAAATACAAGCTCAGTTTTCTGACTCAAAGAGAAAATCCTTATCCCGAGGGGTATCCAAAAGATTTGACTTGACATTCTCAGGGAGGGATTGTTCCCTTAGGCATGCATGTTTTCTAGTAACAGAACTAGTGGCTGCATCCCAGCTGGAAGCCTCCATAGCATCATAGCCACAGTGCAAAAAATGCATAGTTACTTGAGAGCTAGAGGGATAAAGTTCTGGTAATTCTTTGGAAAGGTTCTTGTCCTTAATGGCAGCATTTTTTTCGTTCAACTGATACAGAATGGTCTGCTGATATTTTATCATGTGTAAGTGTAACTGGCAGTTAAGGGCCCTCATAGCCAAGGTGGCAGAGGTGTAAACTTTTTTGCCAAATCTATTAATAGCTGTGTTCTCTATCAGTTGGTAAAGTTTTTTTTTTTTCTGAGGAAGTAGCTCTAGCTCCTTTGGGTCCTGGGGTGACAACCTCTGAATTGGCAGAAGGGTTCTTAAAAAGATGTTTAGAGGAGTCCAGAACCCTATAAAACCTGTCTGTTTTTCAAGAGGTTGGAATAAAAGATGCTGGAGTCAAAGAGGAATCCATAAAAACCTCTACAACCTCTAAAAGTGGAGGAATGGAAAGAGGCTTGTGCTCAGGCACGTCAATGAATTCCCTACTCCTCTTCATGTACTGTGGATAATCCTGGGCTTCACAGTGGAAAAGTTCCCTGATGGCATGAAGAGTTTTTCCAAAAGTAATGTATTCAGGGAGAGAAGCAGAAGCCAGGTTTTCTTCAAAATCTGAATTCTCAAAGGAAGTAAGGAAGAGTCCTTCATGAAAAACAGACTCCTCCTGATAAGAATCCTCAGCAGATTCAAAAGGATCAAAATGTACTTCAGGTGCAGGATCCCTTTTCCTTTTCCCTGAGGAAGACTCAATAGGGGGTTGTCGGCATCTGACCAGGGAAATTAAGTCTTCAGCCAACCTAACCAAATCCTGCTGATAACACTGTGTGTGGGAGCCAGTAGACCTAAGTTTCCTTCTTTGGGATAGCTTTGGATTTGGACCTGGGGACATACACAACTCTGACACCAGTCTCTATAGAAAAATTGGCAACTGGTGTAGGCTGACGCTGCAAAGAGATGTCACTGATTAAAGTGTACTCATCAAAAGTCGAGGGTTGTTGAGCAGCCCCAGACTTGACTGACGAACCAAATGCTAAGGCCTGTGCAGACACTGACAGACCCGATGGCATGTCGGACTCCAAACTGATCTCAACAGACGCTTGTGCCACCACCTCAGACTTGGAAGGGAGCTGCAAAAACACCTCACCTTATTCAGTGATCACAAGCCTTGGAGGACTAGCTGACAGAGAATGATTGTTTTCAGAGGCCCTAAGTTTGGGTTGCTTTTCTTTATCCATCTTGCTCTTAGGGAACTCAACCTCAGAATGACCGGCAGACACAATCAGATGCTGAGAACTACATGCAAGACTAATGTGCCTAGCTAAGATCTCAGTCCTACGCCTAATTGTCCTAGAGTTGAAACGGGCCCAGAAATGGCAGTTAGGTATGTTGTGATCAGGGCCTAAACAGGCGACATAAAGGGAACAGAAGTCTCGGTGTAGACTTTTCTTACTGCAGTGGAGACAATGATAAACCTTATCTGACATGAGTCAAACCAAGAAAAAAGAGTTGCCCAACTGGGTACTTAGGCTTCAGATGACTTTATTCTGGTGCAGACCAAATGACGCACTGAAACACTGCTTCGGGCTCCGACGACAAGAAAAGACTGATATCATGACATTGGCTGGCTATATACCTGAGTGTACTGACACCAGTCAGGGCTTCCACCAGCCCAAGGAAGAGGGGGATTTTTTTCTCTGGTGGTCGGGCCAGCCAAGGCATTCATGTCAGGAAATCCCACAAGGGACTGCAACAGTGAAACACGAAGAACATCCAAATATTCTTACTTGAGTATGTCTAATATGCCCTACTCAAAATATATTCTAGGTGCATTATCTTGACTGGACTATGTTTTATATACTTTTCATGTTTTTATAGATTAAGCAATAGCCTTTGCAATATAAGGCGGTCCTTAATACAATATTTTTTTCTGAATATATTTTGTAAGGACTTGTGGTCTGGTTCTACCTGAACATCCTTACCATGGGTATATTAATAGAATACCTAATATCAATACTCTGTTTTTAACAGTTTTAACAGTTCTTTTTTTATATGAACATGCCATTTCCACAGTTTTAAGTGCACTTGACTTATAGGTCACTGCTGTTTTCCCACAGTTTATATAATATTCTGATTTGCAACTAATGTCTATTTGCAACACAACTAGCTTATTCACATAATATTTTAAGGTTCATAGATCTATGACAATTTTTTTGAGCATACTAAAACTCTACTCCAGTTCATAGCTCCATTCACAGATTATAATTTGCTTTAACAGCTTCCACAGAGGCATAGTTTTCTCAAACATATTAAGTACAAACTTTGCAAGATACTTTATCTTTCCTAGAAGGCACTTTAATGCACAATTGTCTTTTGACACCAACATTTACACAGCTAATTCTTTACAGATTAGGATTCAGATCTTCTATTATTGGAATATGATGCAAGCTTTCAGAATTATTACTCTTGGTTTGCATTTACTCATATTTAACTTGAAATTAAAGTATGTTCATTAATTTAGTGATACATCACTCCACTGGTAAACGTTTTTATGTTTGTCCATATACTGTTCATAACACCTTCCAAATCTTCATGTTACATGTGAAGCATCCCTTTCAAATAACATTGGTGATGATGAAATACCAATGGGACAGCTATGAAATTGGAACCTTATTAATGAATATTTAATGCACACACTTTGGAGCTGGCTTAATCAAGTCTTATCTGCCAAAAATCCTGGTTTACATTTAGCACTAAAAAATCTGTAAACGATGGGTAATTCTGTCTTTTAGTGTCTTTACTCAGAATTTTCAAATCAATGAAAATTACATAGTTTTTTTTTCACAGTACTGATCCGACTGTGTATCCATTATGTTGGTAATGGTTGTTAATAACAGCTATGCTCTCCACTTGCCTTAGTTACCACTAATGATACCTATGTGCTCCATTAGCCTTAGCTACCACATTGTCTTACTTGTGACAGCTACTGGCACTTTTTCTGGGAGCATATGTCACTGGCAAAGAATAGGATTTTACTTATATGTGACACTCTTGTGACAAATCTTGTAAACCCATGAACAAATCAGCATGCTTACACAGTATATCACTGCTGTGCCTCTGTACAGAAACAAAAAACTCTTCTTTGCTATTACAGAGTTTTGTTTTTACTATTTGCACTTTCATACATATCAACAACCATAAACACTATGAGAATTAACTTATTTAAATTAGATAATTTTGAACAACCCAGTGGTCCCACAAAATAGCCTGAGAAAATGAAAAAGTACGCAGCTCATTTGCTGCTGATTCTTCTAGCAATAAAGCTTTAATCTACAAATTTATTTCTGGACAAAAAATGTTATGTTTTACACCCAAGTCCAGTTTAACTATATCTATATCACTAATTTCCAGTATTTATTGTTTTGTTAACAGTTCAACTTGTTCTCTTGTTTCAGTGTTTCTTGAATCTCAGAAGCATTTCTTGATTTCAGTGTATTCAGTTTTTTAAATATTAAACAGGTCCTTTTCATATTTCTGTTCCCCAGCTCATGCACTCTTTTGAATCCATTTGTTTTTAGCCAAATGTGATTTTTAGCACTGATTCTATTTTCTTTGTGTAGCTTTTCCCAGTTAGGGGTCGCCACAGCAGATCACTTGCCCGCTCATGATTGGCAGTGGAGTTTTACAGTGTCAAGTTGCCAGCCCAGCACCCAACCTTCCGCAGGAGGCACACACTCACACCCAGGACCAATTTAGAGTGTCCAATCCACCTACAGCATGCCTTTTGGATGCGGGAGGAAACCAGAGCAAACCCATGCAACCACAGGGAGGACATGCAGACTCCACACAGAAGGCACCCCAGCCAACGATCAAACCAGAGAACCTTTTGCTGTGAGGCAACAATACTAACCGCTGCACCACTGTGGCTGCTTTTTAGCACAGATTCTATAACATGGATTAAATTCAGGACAAAGCTTTTCCCATGCTTATACCTATACCTACTGCATGAAACTTAAAACTGTGGAACTATTTGTCTCTTCTCCCATTTAGCTTTCATTTTCATATCCCTTACTCCAGCAACACCTCCCGAGATCATTTCTCATTTTTGCCTTTTGTATAACTCGCCGTTTATCTCACACTCATCCATTTTGTTAATTCATTGTTTTAATTCTGTACTAATAAATTCACTTGCTCACCACACATCTACAGTTTCATTAACATCAAGTATATTTGCCTTAATAACTATTCCCTTATTTTATTTCTTCAGCATATCACAAATTATTGTGTCTCCTATTAATGAATCATGCAACTCACCAAATTACAGTCATCGTCTCTAATCATCAGCTCATTAACATAAGCATCGTTAGTCTCTGTGTGATCTTGTGTACTTGTTAAAAACAAACGTCTATACCTAATGCATGGCAGTCCCATTCTGAGTTCATAATGCGCATTACACCAAGGCTTTTTATACTGATATATTCTACATGTGGTTAGCATTATAATATGATACAGAACATTATTATTAGTGAAAAGGAGGTTACTTTTGCTCACCTAGTCAGACTATCCTGGTAAATAAATGGCAATAAATGAATACATTGTTCAAGGATGCAGAGCATTAGCTTTGACATAAATCCCTAAAACACTAATAAAAAAGGTATTATGTAAAGAGCAAACAGTAAATCATAGATTTCAAAATGTTAGGTGACTATTTCATACATTATAGAATAATGGGTTTCTGAGGGTTTTATGTGTGGATCTGGATCTGTACTGGCATATTTCATTATGCTGGAATTTGTGTCTATGCCTGGGGTATATGGTTACTTGAATGTAACTGGAAATAGGACTGTGGTTTGTACAGATACTGGTTACTTTGACTTAACAAAATATAACACCATTGCAGCTTAAATCCAAATGCGTCTGCCACTCATAATTTAAAAGGTTGATTAGTATATATACATAAAAGGATACCAAGCAAAAACAATGCCTGAATGTATATTAATATGATATAAGAATAACCTTACTTGGGGGGGGTCACAAGCTGAAATTCGATGGGGCTCAAAACTGAATGCCAAGCATTTTTAGCTCAGAAAGGAGTAATTTTGGTATGTCTTATTATAACAATAAAAGCAGTGGAATTAGTCCTGTTTTATCAAGCACGATGACAACTCATTTAAATTTCTCCTTTCATGGTGGTTCAACCAGCAGTTTTTTTTCTTTTGGGCTAATATAGGCTCCCTCCTACCCCTACATGCGGAGGAGCTTTACTTTTTTTACCCAAATATGATAACACCAAAATTGCTACCCTTTGATAAAATAATGTTTGTGCATATATTGTACTAATTAAGGGTTCCTTAGTTTTTGAGCATCAACCAAATAAAATTAAGAAACAAGTTGTGCCAACTTAAGAGTTTGGATCTTCTAAAAATGATTAACACAACCGGAAGACACATTGAGCTTCATGTCTATATCCACTTTAAAACTGCCTACCCAAACAACCCCCTAATTTTGACATTTGTGCATCTTATCAATTCCACCTATAATACATGACGAATGGTGTTTAAACGACAAATACAGAGAAGCTGAATAATTTTTCACAAAAACTCAGTCCAGAATGCCTGATATCTATGAATCTAAACAAGCAGATTTAAAATCATGAAAGCTACTCTACCTTTGTGCATTTTGAATGATTACACCCAAAAGCCTTTATTCGCTTTGTAATTTTTTTAACACGATAAAGTTAATCATCTTCAGTAAAATATCATTTCTGTTAACAACAGATATCTATCCTGGCTTTCCTTAAATAACACACAAAGTTTGCACTCTTCAGAGGGCCATCTAACCACCTAATGTTAATGAAGGATACAATTATTTGTCATCTAGCTGTACTATAGGCTGCATTATAAAGAGACCATCCATATAGTGAAACTGTAGTATCTAATAACCTTTAAACTAGCAGAGATGTATGAAAACAACACAAGAGGGGAACATAAATTAATATTATAATTTGGAGCGTTTCTCCCCGGGCCTCCGCTGAAAACAGGCTCTGTGGAACCTAGTCGGACATTCCCGGTCAACAAATGTTAAATAAATAAAAATAAATAAAAATATGCTATGGAACAACTAGTCATCACTCCCACAAGAGGGGACAACATACTAGACCTGATCATTACCAACATGGGGACTCTGTGCTCCACACCAGAAGTATATCCCTCATTGGTAAGATCAGACCATAAATTAATTTCACTGGATGTCCACATCCCGACCCCACCCCCAGCCCAGAAAACCACAGTGAAAAACTTCTCAAAAGCGAACTTCTCACTTCTCAAAACCGAAGTGAAATCCTTCAAGGCCCCAGGGCCAGTGGAAACTACAGCCCAAACTGCAGAATCCTATATAAACGCATTCTACGGACATCTCCAGGAATGCATGGATCATGCTATCCCAAACAAAACCAAGACCCAATCATCCAAAGGCAGGTGTCCAGTCTGGTGGACCCCTGCCATAAATAAACTGTACAACAGAAGGAGGAAGCTGCTACATGATAGAGCAAAATCCCTAATAGGGAAGGCATCTCTGATCAGTACTAGCAAAAAATTACGATCCCTCATAAAATCCTCCAAGGCCAGCTTCGAGAGAAAAATTGCACAGGACACCAAAGACAATCATAAGGCTTTTTTCAGTTATGTTAGGAACCTGGGATGCAACTCCCAGACTTGTTCTGAGTTGATTCTAAACAACAAAAAATACACTGAACCCACAGACATCGCCAATATCCTGGCAGACAAGTTCAGTGCAAACTTCTCCCCCCCAAAAGAGCAAGTATCTATCCCGGCAGAGGGCTGCCTCCCAAATATCTCTGATGCTCAGGTGAAGGCTGCCCTCTCCAAAGCAAAAAACACTGCTTCTATGGGACCAGATGGCATCTCAGGTTGCGTCCTACATGAACTCCAAGAGGAACTAATCCCTCAAATAAAACAGCTGTACAATCTCAGCCTCACTACAGGATATGTGCCCACAGAATGGCGTACAGCAACAGTGGTCCCACTCCACAAAGGTGGAACCTCTACGGACCCTGGAAACTATTGCCCCATAAGCCTGACTAGCTTTGTCTGCAAGGCTATGGAGAGGATCATCATGGAGCTCATAAACAAAGACATTGGGGACCTACAGACACTAAATCCTACCCAGTTCGGCTTTGTCAAGGGCTGATCCTAAATTTTGAACCTGATTGACTTCTTCGAAACAGTCACCAAAGCCATAGATGAAGGGAAGGTAGTCCACACAGCCTATCTGGACCTTGCAAAGGCATTTGACACAATACCCCACTCGGGCATCATAGATAAGCTATCCAGCTTAAATATAAACCCCTATGTCACAAGATGGGTCGCAAACTGGCTCAAAGACAGAGCCCACAGAGTGAGAGTTGCTGGAGCCATGTCAGACTCGAAACTGGTCACAAGTGGCGTCCCACAGGGTTCTGTCCTGGGACCACTCTTGTTCAGTATATACTTTTCCAAGGTACAGGCAAACGTGGAAGGACTATGGCTCACCAAGTTTGCAGACGACTGCAAACTGGGTGCCATAATCGACTCTCCAGCTGACACAAACATCCTTCAAAAAGGTCTCACAGAGACAGATAACTGGTGCCAGCGCCATGGTTTAAAGCTAAATGCCAAAAAATGTATAGTCATACCCTTTGGCAAAAACAATGTGCCCACAAATTGCCACATAGGTGGAAACCCATTAAGTACAGAGAAAATTATTAGGGACCTGGGGACCCAAGTTGATAGCAATCTCTCCTTTGAAAATCACATTGCCAAAGTGGTTAGAAAGACCTTCTACATAGCCCACCTCATCACGAAGGGTTTCACATCTAGATCAAGAGAGGTAATCGCGCCCCTTTATTCATCCCTCATCAGGCCCATCATAGAATACAATGCCCCTTTTGGAATGTACCTTACCCGACACCTGCAAAAATTAGAGAGACCCCAAAAGTATCTCACCAAGAGGATCAAGGGTCTCAAACAGATGCCATATGCTGCTCGGTTAAAAAAACTCCAGCTCTACTCAGTTGCATACCGCCTACTTCAAAGCGATCTATGCCTGACATACAAAGCTATGTCAAATCCAGAATTAATGGACATGCTCCACCTCAGTAAATCTAAATCCCTTAGAGCCACACGCTCGAGGGACTTGAACCTCAGCACAGAAATAAATAGAACTTGCTGGAGGGACAGGTACATAAACCAGAGGCTCCCTTCGCTCTGGAATAGAATTCCAGTTCATGTGAGGCAGAGCACCTCACTGAATCTCTTCAAGAAGAATCTCGATAGGTGGATGGGGGATCGTAGGTTTGTCCCAGGGATTACTCCCGTGTCACTATTAGACAGAGGCACAGTAAACTAAACCTTAAAAAGGGCACAGTATACTCAAATCAAGGGGTGGCATAAGCCATACAGAATCGGGCTAGGCTTATAATTGCCCCAGGGCAGATAGCCTAGTATGAACCTATGAACCTATAATAAATGAACAAATAAAAGAAGAAAATCTAAGCAGTTCAGAAGGCCACACTCCAAAGACACCTGAAAATACATAAATGCAACTTTGATTTTCACATAAACGCTCAGGTAAATACGTTTTCATCCACAGATTTCATCAGATGAATTAACACAGAAAAAATTGCCCACTTATACCAGTGATGAATTTATGACTTCACCAATCAACAGACATCATCAATTAAAGTCATGAATATTCATGAAACTCTGTCATGATATACTCAAAACACTATGGCTAAAAAACACTTCTAACAGTCTATAATATCAACACATAATTGTGTCTAAATAAACAAATAAAAGAACCAAAGACAGAAAAAAAAACAAATTCTGAAAGGACATGCTGACAAATAACAATCCATTGCCAGAGGAAGAGGAAATGTGTTGCTAAGAATCAGCCCAACTTGTAACTATAGCACAGCTTCTTACACAAGTATATAAGCATATAAAGCGTTATATTATGTGGTAAAGACACCCCCCAGTTTCATAAACAGTCCATGCAAAAATAGCCCATTCTTGCACAGACTGTTCTGTGTAGGAATACAGCAGCAGCATGCCCTACATATTAATGAGGGCGTGCTGCTGTATTCCGACACCTACACAATCCGTGTACGAGTGCAGGGGGCATGTATAAGTCCTGCATGGACATTTAAACACACCCCCTGCACTCAGAAAGTGCCATACAGCACTTTCAAACAAGGAAGTAGCATAATATTAGAGCCTGGTTCTAATATTATACATTATTTCAGTGTTCGCGAACACTGAAATGCAAAACTGAGCATGCCAGTGTCTGTGGACACTGAAATAAGAAAAAAAAAGGAAGTATACAATCTCTAAGAAGTAGCCCACACAGTCCCCAGAATGGCCAGATCCCTGCCCCACATGCTTGCAACCTGCTGATAAATGTATGTAGTAATTTAAAAATTCTTTTTTCACAATAAAAAAGAAAGTTTAAGGAAAGCGCAGCGGGTTTGCGCACCGTGGAACTCTGCTCAGTCCAGCTTAAATGCTGTCTGCGAGTCATATAGAATTGTGAAGAAACAGCCCTTACAGAAGGTGTAGTGTAGTGGTTAGAACTCCAGTTTAACATTCAAAACATGCATGTTTTGAATCCCCGCTCTGGCCAGTATATTTTTTGTGTGGAAGCAGTTGCAAAATAATTTTTATGACTTGGAATGATATTTGTAAGTCATATGTCTCATGTATGGTAGTGTAGGGTTTGGAAAATGTCATATGGAAATGTAAAAAGTTTTTTCAAATTTTTTTTTTTTTAAATAACTGTTTGTAGCCAGCTAAGCCTGCCGCAGCTCTGCTGAAACCAGCTAAGGATTGCTTAAGCATGGAAAGTTAAGCAATCCTTGGCAACTGTAAGCTTTGCTTAGCTGGTGTAAGCCTTACTAAGTGGATATGTATTGAGCTAAGCACAGCTTAGCATATATGAAAATCGGCCATTCATGAAAAATTACAGGAACATGGCCTTATTTAAACCACACAGGTGGGAATACAGCCATATCTCTTTGAGTCTGATCAGGGAAGCAACGATGTCACGTGTAGGAGAGGGTTTCGGGTGCAACACTGGGGCATCCAGGAGTCCAGGGTCATGGTTGGACTCCTTATTAAAGACCATGAAGCTAGACTGCTGCAGGGTCAGCACCAGGGCTCCCAGTACAAAGCGGAGGCCTGGGACCATCTGGCACATGATCTCACCAGTGCCACTGGCATTCCCCGAACTGGTGAGCAGGTACACTATGGTGACCTAAAGCATAAGGGGGTGAGCTCTTGGCCCTGTGGTTCCAAGAGGCACAAGCAGAGGAGGTCCCAGGAGTTTGTAAGCATCCAGTCTGTGTATTTGTAAATAATTATTTAAAAACTGTATATGTTACTGTACAAGTATGCTTAATGTGTGTTCTTTCCTCATAGAGCTGTCGCTGAGAGGGCCACGACCATTGATGTCCATGCACAGCACTTGGTCTGACAGCTCAGAGAGTTTGGTGAGTACAGAAATATTCGTAATATCTGCTGTAATGAATGGGAAATAGTAAAGGCAGTACTGTCTGCATATATAATTGTGCTCTAACTGTACTGAATAAATGCATGTGTCAGGCTGCCAGTGTTAGAACTCAGTAGTGCCAGCTGCTGTGTAATACAGAGTTTTGTATCCAACAAGGTACAATTGAGGAGAGGAAGAGTATATGTATTAGGCTGTCTGAAAGAACCAGCTAAAAAGCTGCTGTGTCAGGGCTACTGTAACAGTTACAAATGAGAAGCAGTCCTCCTGTGCAGATCATGCAGTAATACTAACTGTGGATTTCTGAGTTACAGAAAGTTTTATGTCAAAAATAATAAAGCTGACTACCACAAACTGTTGTTTTTCATGTGTCTTGTATCTGAAAAGTACAATTGTGTAGCTGCTGCAGCATGCAGTAACTGAGGTGAAGTGATTTAGCACTGTTTGTCTGCATAGTTCAGAATGTGGATCTGAAATAACTGACAAAATGCAAAAGTAAATATTTTCTTCAGTAATGTGTTGTATTGTGGTCCTGCCAGCATTGTCTTGTGTTAACCTTTGCATTTCAGCTGTATGTAATCCTGAATGTACAGGAAAAGTGTGAGACACTAACAGGTGCAGACTGCAAAAGCAGAGTGTGTTGATTTGATTCTAAACTGAAGTATGTTTTATTAAAATGTCCAAATGTCTAGTTTTAATAATCTGCTCATACTGTGTGAACAGTAACATCAACAGTTTTTTGTTTTGATTTGTGTTGTAGTTATTATGGAAAACAAATAAAGACATTTGATAAAAAGTAGTGTGTAGAAAACTATGTACTAGATAGAACTAACTAAAATAACAAACACCATTTCCCCCATAGCTCAGTCTGATAAGGACTTGAACTATAGTTCCTTTTTGCACACACACACACACACACCATGGTTCAAATCCAGGGACTGCTACTAACATGCTGTTTCTAGTTCTACAGTTGTAAACTTGAATATTCGTAGGAACACTAATCTATTGTGAACAGATATTTTCCACACAGGTAAATAAATATTTGTAGAAGCAGTATGATGGGTATATGTATGAATGTGGAAGCAGTATGATGGGTATATGTATGAATGTGGAAGCAGTATGATGGGTATATGTATGAATGTGGAAGCAGTATGATGGGTATATGTATGAAATGTGGAAGCAGTATGATGGGTATTTGTATGAATGTGGAAGCAGTATGATGGGTATATGTATGAAATGTGGAAGCAGTATGCTGGGTATATGTATGTAATGTGGAAGCAGTATGATGGGTATATGTATGAATGTGGAAGCAGTATGATGGGTATATGTATGAATGTGGAAGCAGTATGATGGGTATATATATGAATGTGGAAGCAGTATGATGGGTATATGTATGAAATGTGGAAGCAGTATGATGGGTATATGTATGAAATGTGGAAGCAGTATGATGGGTATATGTATGAAATGTGGAAGCAGTATGATGGGTATATGTATGAAATGTGGAAGCCGTATGATGGGTATATGTATGAATGTGGAAGCAGTATGATGGGTATATGTATGAATGTGGAAGCAGTATGATGGGTATATGTATGAAATGTGGAAGCAGTATGATGGGTATATGTATGAATGTGGAAGCAGTATGATGGGTATATGTATGAATGTGGAAGCAGTATGATGGGTATATGTATGAAATGTGGAAGCAGTATGATGGGTATATGTATGAAATCTGGAAGCAGTATGATGGGTATATGTATGAATGTGGAAGCAGTATGATGGGTATATGTATGAAATGTGTACAAATGTTATGTTGAGCAGCCCCAGTCCTACAAATAGAAGCAGGCTAGCCATCTACACTATGCAGTCTGGCCAATACAATCCTCTCAAGTATCATGCTGTCATGGATAGTTTCCCATGTTGCCAAGAAACCTGCATCCAGATAACTTCACAGTACAAGTATGCCAAATGCACACTTACAGAACAGCAGGACAGAGAACACATTATTACTTGTACCAGTAAGTATGACAGGTATGGGTCCACTATACTTATATATGTAGAGTTGTCATACCTTGCCCCATAGTACTTCAGGTACACATATGTACAGGTGTGCATGTAGCTAGGTCGCTCCATGGCCCAAGCAGAGGTTAAGGAAAGGCAGAACTGTAGAGTATTGAACAGTAGTATGCTGAGAAGTATCACTGAATGCAGTTGTTAATGGAATTATTTCCTCTTCCCCCACCACTCATCTGCTCCAATAATTGCTGAAAATGTAATATGGGTATGTTGTTACCAAAACTTACTCTTGGGACCTTTGTTCCATTTGGTTGTTATATTTGAAACTGTGTGCATACTAACATACCTTGTTGAATAACCATTGTTGCTGGCCTGTTTCCATAAATATAACTGGCATGTTGTTGCAATCCTGACTGCCATTCCATTTCTGCATGTGTTCTGTTTGCCATGCCACTGTTACAATTCCATTGTTATGGGTCAATTGGAACACCAATGCATGCTGTTTTGACTAATGTTGATATAATTTGTTCATGACTAACCAATACAATTCTCGCTCCATAGCATGTTTGGGAAGGCAAATCCTGATGGATCTGCCTCTTCCACCTCACCTGGCCAAGGCACCATGGACATCCCTTATCTACTGGTCCTGCACCACCCTCGAATGGAACTGCTACAGGGGATGGGGCTCATCCTCCTCCTGCACCCGGGCACAGTGAGGATGTTGTCACCCGGTGAGAGGTCGATGGCATGGTGCGCAGTGTCCTCCACTAAGAGCTGGATGAACAACTGCCTCAGGTGGAGGGCAAACTGGTGCAGCTTGAGGGGCAGCTGGACCCTCCAGCTCAGCCACCAGCACAGCCACCTTTGGGGCTGTGAAGGAGTATTAGTGACTGTTATTGGGTGAGGACATCAGTCCCAGTACTATCATCTAGGGGGCTCATGGGCATCTGATTCCCAACAACCCTCCATTTCTAAGGTATCTCCCCCTCCATGTGTCACACACTGCCCCTGTCTGCTGTCTGTCTTGTCTGTCTGCAAATGCAACCTCTCCTACCAAATGTCCCTGCCCATACTTACCTACACTCCTTCCCCAACATCTCACTCTCACCTTAAAAAAAAAATAAAATGGCATCTGTCCCCAAAAAATTCACATCCCATACATAGCTCTGCATGTTGCCCAGAGCCACGGTCCCCTTACTCAATCTACCCCACTAGTTATCATTATTGTATGTCGCCCTTACCCCTCCCTGTAAGGTGTAAGGCTCTAAATTCCAAATTGCCCACATTCATATCAGCTGTTGCTGTCAAAGAAATGCAAAGCTATGGTCCTGTCCTACACCCATCCTGCACATCCCTAGCTGCCTCTCATCTTGTTTTTCCCTCTGCTTGCCCCCATTTCACCACTTTCCTGTCTCCCATTTTTCTTTTCTTTATTTAAAATTAGCACGGGTTTAAGTGGGCATAAGCATCACTTAGCTCTGTGCAAACCCACTTACAACTGCTTAAAAGTGCCTTAATCACTCTGTATCCAACAGCCCTTGTTCTGCCCAGCAACAAAAGAATCATCCCTTGCAAGTCTTGAGCCTAGGACCCTGCACCCCATAGCTACACCAATCTACCACTAAGTCATCTGAGCTAGAGAAATGTTCTCTCTTTTACAAACATATCATTCAGTAGAGACATTCAAAAGAAGGGAAAACATTCTATAGAATTAGCCAAGTTTTGTGCGTGTGTGTGTGTGTGTGTGTGTGTGTGTGTGTGTGTGTGTGTGTGTGTGTGTGTGTGTGTGTGTGTGTGTGTGTGTGTGTGTGTGCGTGTATGTGTGTGTGTGTGTGTGTGTGTGTATATATATATATATATATATATATATATATATATATATATATATATATATATATATATACATAAATGCCCCTGACAACATTCCCTCTTCCTTCCTCAAACATGCAGCTGAAGGTATCGCTCTCCCAATTAGTATTCTGATTAATAGATCCTTAAATGAGTCATACGTACCAAAACTCTGGCATTCATCCTACATCCTACCTCTTCACAAAGGAGGCAAAACCACCACTATTTCTAACTTCCGCCCCATTGCTCTACTCTCTCCAATATCTAAAATTCTAGAAAAATGTGTCCCCCACCACCTTTTACCTTATCTAATTCAAAATCACCTCCTAACACCCACCCAGCATGGCTTCCATCCTGGTCACAGTACCATAATTCCCTACTATCCTTCCTAGAAACTGTCAATCAAGCACGAGACTCTGGACTCATTGTATCCACAGTACTGCTAGATCTTTCAAAAGCCTTTGACACCATCTCCCACACTCACCTTCTTCATCATCTGGCTAATCTCAATCTCTCCCCAAATACTCTTTCCTGGTTCTCCAGTTACCTATCTGATAGATCTCAAGCAGTCAAGTGGAAGAACTCCTTCTCTTCCTTCTTGCCTACACCTACTGGCATTCCTCAGGGTCCATCCTTGGACCCATGCTTTTCAACATCTTCATAAATAACCTTCACACCTTCATCCCTGACACCACAGTCATCTAATACGCTGATGATTCTACCTTGGTCTGCTCTGCCCCAAACTTTCCTGAACTACTGACCAAAACCCAATTAACCTTTACTACTACAGAGAAATGGATGCACCAAAACCACCTTTCTCTCAACTCCAATAAATCCAAAATACTATTTTTTCTCCCCTCCAAGGTTTCCTCTTTGGACAAAAACACTTTCAATGTCCTAAGCCAAACTAACACTGCCATTGAAGTGGTCCCCTCAGTAAAACTCCTTGGCATTACCATAGATGAACACCTCAAATTTGATCTTCACATACAGCAAAACATAAAGAAAACCCACCAAAAGCTAGGTAACCTATATAGGAACAATCACTTTCTTTCCATCTCCACTAGGCATACCCTGGCAACCACCTACCTCCTACCTTCCCTTCTATATGGAGCCCCTCTTATAACCAATTTGTCTGTTACCAACACCTCTAAGCTCGAAGCTTGCTATAATAAGATCTCTAAATTTGCCACCAAATCCAAAACATCAACTCACCACTGCCTCAGCCTTCACTTTCTGAACTGGTTAGAACTCCCTAACCACCTAGACTATCTACAACTAACCACTGCTCACAAACTAATATTCTCCCCTGATAAATGCCCAGCCTTAAAGGACGTCCTTCCTCCATACATCCCTAATAGATCACTGAGATCTGAACACCAAAACCTAATCTCCATTCTTAAACCCAAATGACCCGCTGGCCAGCTTTTACTCTTCTTTTCTATAGGTAAAAAATGGAAAACTCTGCTTCCTTCACTTAGGACTATACCCAACACTGAATCCTTCAAAACTCAACTTTTAAAAATGGAACTCTCTGCTTCCTTCACTTAGGACTATACCCAACACTGAATCCTTCAAAACTCAACTTTTTCTTCACCTATCTTCCAAATGGAAATGCTCCTGCTTTCACACCACTTAAATTCTAGGGACTCCCCACTAAGCTCTCCTTACCCCCACTCCACTATACTGTCATACTTATTCTTATTTCTCAAAAGATCCAGAACTAGCAGACATTAATTGACTCCAAGCATGTAAATATTGTTTCATCAAAAAAAAAAAAAAACACTCTGTCGTCAAGTTGTTAAACTGTCTCATAATGTATATTACACTCTGCAACTCTCGAATGTATGAACCCTACTCTGGTATTTCACTTTGTAACCTTTATTTTCTATTTTGCAACCTATACTGTATGGTATTTCACTTTGCAACCTTTATTTGCATTTTGTAACCTATATTGTATTATACTGTTTATGGAGCTTTTCTCCCCGGGCCTCCACTGAAAATGGGCACTTCTTGGCCCGTATACAAATGTATATGTGTATGGAGATGCATAGACATATGGACAAATAAATACATAATATAAGTAGAGATATACATATGAAATATATACATTTAGAAATACATGTACAGATAGAAAAGTAAATCAATACCGACAGATATATCTATGTACATAAATATATATATATATATATATATATATATATATATATATATATATGTATATGTATATATATATATATATATATATATATAGATGTGAAATACTGCCCTTATTCCTCCAGCAGCAACTGTTCTCCCTTTCAACAAAAGTAGCAGTGCTGCTATGTCTTGAACCCAGGGCCATGTACACCACAGTCAGAGCAATGTACCACTACACCCTATGAGCTGTACAAAACACTGATGCTTTTCCAAACATCAGTCAGTAGAGTCATTCAACAGTAGGGAAACTATTCTATAGAATCAGTCAGGTTTTCTATATATACATGTATTTATGTATGGTGATGCATATATGTGGACAAATATAGACACAAAATATATCTACAGTGATATACATGTAAAATCTATACATATACACACACACACACACACACACATATATATATATATATATATATATATATATATATATAAAACTATATAAATACATGCACACACACACACACACACACACACATATATATATATATATATATATATATATATATATATATATGGGTTCCTATCAGTTCACCGACAGATCAGAACATCGACACTCACATCTTCGACACCAAATCATCGACTGTTCATAACATCGACATTTCAGGTAAGCGATCTTTCCCCTTGCAGGACCCATGGTAGCACTTGTTTCTCTGTTACAACGCGTAAGGTTTACGTGACTCTTTACAATTTACCCTGACAGCGTTGTCCTTAACTTCGTAACAGAGAAACAAGTGCTACCATGGGTCCTGCAAGGGGGAAGATCGCTTACCTGAAATGTCGATGTTATGATGATTCGATGTCAAGATGAGTGTCGATGTTCTGATCTGTCGGTGAACTGACATATATATATATATATATATATATATATATATATATATATATATATATATATATATATGTATACATATATGTATACATAAATATACCTAAATATATAACAGCTACAACAAATGCAATCTGAGGGTCATGCTGCTCAGAAGTCTATATCTCAAAAGGCACTCACTTGAAACACTCCTTATCCACAACAGATGTGCACACGTCCACACTGGTAGCCCAACATACTGCATCACAAATACTGCAGGTGTAGCTAACATAGGGTAAGACAGCAATTCAAGTCATAGTCTGCTATCGGTCCCCAACCATGTCCCAAGATTCAAACCCCACGTTCCTAAGTGCCATGGAGAACATTACTGTCCATCCTAACACTATCATACTGGTTGACCTCAACCACCCCTCCATTAACAGTGAAAGCTACCCATGTATCAATGCACTTGACCAATGTTGCCTGGAATGCTTTCATTCCAATGGCCTGGACCAGCTCATTTCTACACCCACTACAGATAGCAACATCATTGACCTAGTCAGTACTAACATGGGCGACTGTTGCTGTACACCAACAGTCAACTCTGCCATGGTTAGATCTGACCACAATATCATCACCTTAGGAATCCACATCCGTCCCAGCCCCCTGCAAATGTAACCACCATGAAAAACCTTTCCAAAGCTAACTTTGGCCTCCAAGGATCAGAGGTGGCTAACTTCATGGCACCCATGCAAATGGAGACTAGTTGCATGACCTCCAAACACACACCAATGTAGTATTAACATGTACACAAATGCATGGATTCCACCATACTCAACAGAAACAAGACGCACACCTCTAGAAGAAGGAAGCCAATCTGGTGGTCCCCTGCCCAAATAAATTCTACAACAAAAGGAGGAAACTGATATGGAATAAGGTGAAGTCCCAAGACTGGAAAAAAAACCCTTATCAGCCTCAAGAAAAAGATGAGATTCCTCATCAAATACTCTAAAGCTAGCTGTGAAAACAGAAATTCAGCACACAGTAAAGACATCCACAAGGCCTCCTATAGTTATGTAAAGAATCTCCATGGCAATACCAACATGTGCTCTGAGCTACTGCACAATGTACACTCCTATACAGAGGCAACATATATTGCAATATACTGGCACACAGATTCAGTGGCAACTTTACCCCTCTCTCCACCCCTAAATGACCAATCACAATACCAGCACACTGCCAGGCACCCAGTAGTACTGCTGCTTTGGTTAACACACCATTGTCCAAGGCCAAAAATACAGCTTCTATTGTACCTGGCAATATCCCTGGCTGTTTTCTGCATGAACTGCAGAGTGAACTGGCACCTCATCTGTGTGCCCTGTTCAACTACAGCCTCACCTCAGGCTTTGTCCCTACTGACCGGCACACTGCTATAGATATCCCTCTCCACACAAGAGGAGTGGCTGCAGACCCTGGGAAGTATTGCCCCATTAGCCTGACAAGACTGTCATGCAAAGCTATGGAACACATCATCATGGACCTAAGAAACAGGGATATAGGAATCTCCAGACTCAGGATCCCACACAGTTTGCTTTTGTGAAGGGTAGATCATGCCTGTTCAATCAACCTGGTCGACTTCTTTGAGTCAGTCACCAGAGCTGTGGATGAAGGCAAGGTGGTTCATACAGCCTACTTCAATCTGGCCAAGCCCTTTGAAAACATTCCCCACTCAGGGCTCATGGATAAACTCACTAAGCTATGAATCAATCCCTATAACAGTAGGTGGGTTGCAAACTGTCTCACACATAGAACCCACAGTGTGAAAGTAGTTTAGCCCAAGTCAGACTGCCGACCAGTCATCTGTGGAGTTCCACAATGGTTCGGTCCTGGGTCCTATCCTGTTTGGTATCAATTTCTCTGAAGTCCTTGCCAACATGAAGGGACTCTGGCTGACAATGTTTGCAGATGATTGCAAGTTGGGTTCATAGGTTCATAGGAAGGTACTAGGCTATCGGGCCAAGGGCCTAAGTAAGCCTAGCCAATAAGGTTCGCTGGCTTACGCCACCCAAGAAAGTTAATTTCCTGTGCCCCTGTCGAGCAGAGCCGCAGACATGATCCCTGGGGTGTATTTCCTATTTCCCATCCACTCATCAAGATTTTTCTTGAAGAGTGCTAATAAGGAACTTTGCTTGACATAGATGGGTAGCTTGTTCCAGAGTATGGAAAGTCTCTGGGACAGGACTCTATCCCTCCAGCATGTCCTGTTTATTGTGGTGACAAGGTTTAGGCCCCTAGAGAATGTAGCTCAGAGGGATTGGGATTTCTTTAGGTGTAGCATGTCAAACAGCTCTGGGTTTGACATAGCTTTATATGTTAGGCAGAGATCACCTTGGAGTAGGCGATATGCTACAGATTAAAGCTGGAGTTTTTTGAGACAGTCAGTGTAGGACATCTGTTTCAGGCCAGTAATCCTCTTTGTGAGGTACTTCTGTGGCCTCTCCAGCTGCTGCATATGTCTTGTGAGGTACCCTCCAAAAGGGGAGTTGTACTCTATAATGGGTCTAATGAGTATAGAAAATACAAATACTGAAACTGCTGAAACAACTTGACAAAGCACCCAAAGAACGACACAAGAACAATAAAACCAAAATGCAAAGTTTATGAAGCGATTTTCTTCAGGTTCGCTAACCCACCTTCCTCACATAACAACAAAGTAATGCATAGAAATTTTTAAATACATTCAAGTTACATTCAAAAGTCATGTGATAAAATCATTTGCATAATAAATTACTAACAATTAACTACAAAGTGTCTCAATGCATTCTTTAAACTACCTTGCTTTTAACATATTAAACATAATTCTACTCATAGTTTTAAATTTAGGGCCATAGATCAAATTATGGAAGACTATAGAGGGGAGCCTACTAGCTTTTTACTAGAACAACTGGAACTCTTATGGCAGTTAAGGTTAGATGCCCATCACCCTCCTGGCATTAATGAAACTTGTTCAATCTTGCCAAACTTGAAACTTAGAAGTTTGAAGAGATAGCGGTAATGAATTGTTTAATGTCTGTATATATGTATATATTTGTATATTATATTATATTATATGTATATACTATACTATATAAGGTAAACATATATATATATATATATATATATATATATATATATATATATATATATATATATATATATATATACATGTAGTTTTAAATAATATACATCAACATTATTTGACTATGATCTTTTTGAGGCATTAATAGTATTAGGATTGACTTTAACTTTAAAGTATTTAAAGCAGTGAACATTATTTAAAACTGTGAATATTATTGTTGGATTGGTTTAATATTTTATTAGCGAGGTTATCGCTTTAAAAGCAAGGTAGTTTAAAGAATGCATTGACACTTTGTAGTTAATTGTTAGTAATTTATTATGTAAATGATTTTATCACATGACTTTTGAATGTAACTTGAATGTATTTAAAAATTTCTATGCATTACTTTGTTGTTATCTGAGGAAGTTGGGTCAGCAAACCTGACGAAAAGTGCTTCATAAACTTTGCATTTTGGTTTTATCCTTCTTGTGTCATCTATGTGTCTAATGAGTGTTGAGCAGTGGGGAACAATGACCTCTTTTTTTCCTGGATGAGACCCCTTTTGTGATGAGGTGTGTCACGTAGAAGGATTTCCCGTCTACTGTGGCAATGTGACTATCAAAGGAGAAACTACTGTTTACCTGGGTCCCAAGGTCTATCACACATTCGGCGTTAAGTAGTCTGTCGTCTATGTGGTAGTTCATGGGTACAGAGTTTTTACCAAAGGGGATGACAATGAACTTTTTGTCACTGAGATTGAGGCCATGGCTCTGACACCAGGCATCTGTCTCAGTGAGGCCGTTCTGTAGGATGTCCACATCATTTGGGGACTCGACTATGGCTCCTAGTTTGCAGTCATCTGTGAACTTTATTAGCCAAAGGCCTTCTGTGTTAGCCTGTACTTCAGAGAAGTAGATATCAAACAGGAGAGGTCTTAGGACTGAATCCTTTGGTACTCCACTTATCACTGGTTTGAAGTCAGATTTGGAGCCTGCAACTTTTACAGTGTGGATTATGTCATTGAGCCAGTTGTCAACCCATCTTGTGACATAGGGATTTATACCAAGTTTAGTGAGTTTAGCTATAATTCCAGAATGGGGGATGGTGTCAAAAGCCTTGGCGAGGTCAAAATAGGCTGTGTGACCCACCTTACCCTCGTCTACGTCTTTGGTGACTGCCTCAAAGAAGTCAATCAGGTTCAGGAGGCATGATCTGCCTTTCACAGTCCTGAACTGGGTGGGGTCCAGAGTTTGGAGGTTACCAATGTCTTTGTTTATGAGTTCAATGATGATACAATCCTTGGCCTTACAGACCAGACTCGTCAGGCTAATAGGGTGATAGTTCCCAGGATCAGTGGTGGCTCCCCCTTTGTGGAGTGGGATAACTGTTGCTGTGTGCCATTCAGTGGGCACAAAGCCTGATGTGAAGCTATGATTGAACATGGTGCTTAGGTGGGGAGCCAGTTCTTTCTGAAGTTCGTGTCAAACGCAGCCTGGGATGTTGTCCGGGCCCATGGATGCTGTGTTTTTGGCTTTTAAAGAGTGCAGATCTTACATGCATATTTCTGATTACAGAAACTCTGCAGTCTTTCTGTACACATATGGGCCCTTCAGGGGGTGAGAGGGGGGTAAAGTTAGCACTGAACCTATCTGCCAGGATGTTGGCAATATCAGTTGGTTCTGTAATTTTCTGTAACTCAGAGCAGATCTGGGTGTTGCCATTGAGATTCTTGACATAGCTATAGAATGCTTTGTGGTTGTCCCTAGAATCAGTGGTGATTTTGTTTTCGTAGCTAGCTTTAGAGGATCTTATAAGGGATCTCACCTTCTTACTGAGGCTGACCAGGGAACTCCTTCACTCATGAGATTTTACTCTCATTTACAACAGTTTTTTCCTTCTGTTGTAGAGTTTGTTTATGGCAGGGGACCATCAGATTGGCTTCCTTTTTTTGGAGGATAGCATCTTGGTTCTGTTTGGGATAGCACGATCCATACACTCGTGTAAGTGCTTATAGAGTGCATTTGTGTAGGATTAAGCAGTTGTAACTGTATTGTCCATCTACATGGGTGGTATGACATTCGCCACTTCTGTTTTAAGAAGCATGAAGTTGACTTTGGAGACATTTTTTGCTATGGTTTCCTTAATTTGGGGTGGGGGCAGGATGTGGATATCTAGGGTGATCAGCCTATGGTTGGATCTGACCAATGAGAAGTTGACTTCAGGTGTGAAACACCGGTCACTCATGTTGGTAATGACTAGGTCTAGGATAATGTTGCCCCTGGTGGGGGTCTGGATAAGTTTATCCAGGGCACTGGAATTCATGAATTCCAGAAAGCGTTGAGTGAAGGAGTTGGTACATGAGTAGTTTTCCCAGTTAATGGTGAGGTAGTTGAAATTGCCCATTATTAGGGTGTTTGGTTGAACCCTAATATTTTCTAGTATATCAAGAAAAGAGGAGTGGGAATCATGGGGCATGGTGGGAGATCTGTAGCAAGCTACAATTTGGATTGCAGTTTTGCCCAGAGTTAGTTGCACTTGGATAACCTCAGATGCATTATGTTCAGCAACTAGCCAGGAGGTGTGGAGATCCTTAATGAATATGGACACACCTCCACCTTTGGTGTTCTGGTCCAGGTTAGGTGGCCAAAAAGTGTGGTATGAGTTATAGCCTTGTAATGCAGGGATGCTCTCTGGAGCCTTGAACCAGGTCTCAGTCACTGCACAGATATCAATGTTCTCCATTTTAAGGAGTGCCTCGAGGGAGTGCATTTTGAGATTTAGATGTCTAGCACTGAGTAGCATTACCCTCAGTTTTTGCTTGCCTGTTCCTGTTATGGTGGTGAATTTGTCACTGAAGCTTAGCCAATTGTTGAAGTCAATCATTTTGTCCTTGTACATCATTCTGGGAGATGGCAGGATGCTACTCAGGGCTAGGTTCATTCCTGCCTGGATAGTCCAGGGAGGTATGTCTCAGGTCATTCACACCAACATGGACAATGACAGAGTCATATTTGTACTTGTTGTGGAGTGACCCGAGTGCATGGGTTATGTGGCGGATCCTGGCACCCGACAGGCAGCTGACAGTAACCTTCTCCATGTTTAGCCTGGTGAGTGGGACATCAGTGTTTCTGACTATAGAGTCACCTATAACTAGTGTGTTGGGTACGTTGTTTTGCCTTATGGGCTGTGGTTGAGTGGCACACTGAGTCTGTGGGCTATATGTCATTTAGGTTGTGATGGGGGGGTGGAGGTTGCTTGTGTTTCTGCTTTGGAGGTCTCTGTTGCTTGAGCGATTATTATTGAGAGCCTCTGCAAATGTTTTTGTCTTTCTATGTGTGGATTTTGTTGGAGTAGGTTTAGTGGGACTATGTGATGAGTGTGGTGTGGTGCAAGTGTTTACCTTTTCCTCTTGACTGTCAAGTTCAGTCTTGGTTGGAGAGAGCTTTACCTCCAGTTTGGCTAGATAAGTGCATCTCTCACAGGTAGTGTTGGGTGGTAGGAGGAGAGGGCTGTCAGTGTACATGAGGCAATTCCTACAGTGCCCCAAGATGCCCAGATTTATCAGATAGACATGAGAGAACACTGGAAGCTGACCCTTGGTCATGCCTGAATAAAAAACTATTTTCCTCTAGACAAGTGAAGAAAGTGAGTAGAAGAGCTGTTTTTCTCTAAGCAAATGAGGAAAGTAAGTACAAAAACTGTTTTCCTCTAGGTAATGAGCAAGATTGAGTGCTGTAGTAATTTGTAGCTTATTTAGTGCTGAGCAGGAATAAGCAAATTCAAGTGCTAAAACTAAGAATCTGTACCTGAACTAGACTAATCTGTATCTGAACTAGAATAGTTACAGGAAAGAAACAAGTGCAAATGCGGGCCTTTAAATCAGAAAGTTGAAAGAGATGGAAAACTTGCCCAAACAGCCAATAACTACAATTTCTGGGCCAGAAACCACTCCTTATGTGGTAGATAGGTTACCTAGTGCTTGCCACTCCCACTGATAAGCTAGCAGGCTTCACTCCAGCACAGAAAGGCTTGGGTGCCACAGGAGCTTACAAACAGTCCTGGATGCAGCAAATCTGTATTGGGACTAGACTAGTTATAGGAAAGGGGGGAGAGTGCAAATGTGGGCTTTTATATCAGATATACTGCTCAGACAAGCTCCACGTGGGTTTACAGAGTGGTCCTAGCAGCAGGGAACTCAGAAAAGCGACTACACTCTGGATTTAAGTATCTTTGCTTTTTTTTCACTTAAATAGCTTCTGTAGCTTACCTTGAACTAGCCTGAACTGTTTTTTAACTGATTGCTGCATTATTTTAAAATCTGCACTTAAAGTTACATTTTAGTCGAATTTGATCGAAAGTTTGCTTGTTTGTTTGTTTAATTTAACTGTGGAGGCTGCCCACTAAAGTGTGCTAACCTGTGTAACTAATTTATCACTGTTTCTGCATTTTCTGTGTGTTTCTACCAAAAAAACAAAAAAATAATCCTTGTTTTCCCACCTTCCTCGACTAGTTTAGACCAGTTTACAGGCATTGCTGTATTCTGGGCTGTGGTATAGTTCCTGTGTTGTCCATTACCTTACTTGGATAGAAGGAAGTTTCTTTGCTCACCAGTGGGAGTGGGGAGCCTTGAGCAGCCTACCTGTCCTTGGGGAAGTGACCTCAGCACAAGAAGCTGTAGTAATTGGTTGTTTGGGACCATTTCTAGCTCTTTTGTAGTTCACGGTTTAAAATCCGCCTCTGGGTGTTTTTTTCTGGCTATACTGCTCAGACAAGCTCCACATGGGTTTACAGAATGGTCCTAGCAGCAGGGAACTCAGAAAAGCGACTACCTTCTGGATTTAAGTATCTTTGCTTTTTTCACTTGAAATAGCTTCTGTAGCTTACCTTGAACTAGCCTGAACTGTTTTTTAACTGATTGCTGCATTATTTTAAAATCTGCACTTAAAGTTACATTTTAGTCGAATTTGATTGAAAGTTTGCTTGTTTGTTTGTTTAATTTAACTGTGGAGGCTGCCCACTAAAGTGTGCTAGCCTGTGTAACTAATTTATCACTGTTTCTGCATTTTCTGTGTGTTTCTACCAAAAAAACAAAAAAAACCAAAAAAATAATCCTTGTTTTCCCGCCTTCCTCTACTAGTTTAGACCAGTTTACAGGCTTTGCTGTATTCTGGGCTGTGGTGTAGTTCCTGTGTTGTCCATTACCTTACTTGGATAGAAGGAAGTTTCTTTGCTCACCAGTGGGAGTGGGGAGCCTTGAGCAGCCTACCTGCTCTTGGGGGAAGTGACCTCAGCACAAGAAGCTGTAGTAATTGGTTGTTTGGGACCATTTCTAGCTCTTTTGTAGTTCACTGTTTAAAATCCACCTCTGGGCATTTTTTTCTGGCTATACTGCTCAGACAAGCTCCACGTGGGTTTAAAGAGTGGTCCTAGCAGCAGGGAACTCAGAAAAGCGACTACCTTCTGGATTTAAGTATCTTTGCTTTTTTTCACTTGAAATAGCTCCTGTAGCTTACCTTGAACTAGCCTGAACTGTTTTTTAACTGATTGCTGCATTATTTTAAAATCTGCACTTAAAGTTACATTTTAGTTGAATTTGATCGAAAGTTTGCTTGTTTGTTTGTTTAATTTAACTGTGGAGGCTGCCCACTAAAGTGTGCTAGCCTGTGTAACTAATTTATCACTGTGTCTGCATTTTCTGTGTGTTTCTACCAAAAAAACAAAAAAAAAAAATAATCCTTGTTTTCCCGCCTTCCTCGACTAGTTTAGACCAGTTTACAGGCATTGCTGTATTCTGAGCTGTGGTGTAGTTCCTGTGTTGTCCATTACCTTACTTGGATAGAAGGAAGTTTCTTTGCTCACCAGTGGGAGTAGGGAACCTTGAGCAGCCTACCTGTCCTTGGGGGAAGTGACATCAGCAAAAGAAGCTGTAGTAATTGGTTGTTTGGGACCATTTCTAGCTGTTTTGTAGTTCACTGTTTAAAATCCGCTTTTGTACTGCTTTGCGCGGTCGTGCTCATAGCTTAAACAAGGTTAAACTTTTTCTGGCTCCGCCAAGTCTGCTCTTCAAATTTTCCCTTAAGGAAGCTCTACTCTTAGTATAACCAGACTACTCACTGTATTATAAGCCTAGCACTTGTTCTCAATACTTCTCTACTAAGTAAGCACTCTCGTACTAAGTAAAGCACTACATCTACTTACCACCCCTGTGAATATCCACTTTCCTTAAAGGTATACCACTCCCTTATACTGTTCTAGCATGTCGAGTGGTAGATTACTGGTGTCATCTCCAGTTCAGCTGGTCAATCTGGGTATCTTGAGACAATGCTACAATTGTCTCATGTACACAGACAACCCTCTCCTCCTCCCAACAAACACAAATACATGTGAGAGATGCAACTATATAGCCAAACTGGAGGCTGAACTCTCTCAACTCAGGGCTGGCATGACCAGACAGGAGGAGATGGCAACCACACACACAACAATCCCAGTCCCACATAGACCTACCACAACTGCAAACCAAACACATAAAAACACAAAGACATACTCGGAGGCTCTAATAAAAAACTTACCAAAACAACAGAGGCTCCCAAAGCAGACATCCAAAAATCCACCACCTCAAAACAAAACACATGCAACACATACTTCAATAAATCAGTGTTTCGACCGATCGCAGCCCTTAAGGCCAAACACCTTGCCTGATACACTAGTAATAGGTGACTCCATAGTCAGACACACTGATGTCCCACTGACCAGGCTGAACAAGGAGAAGGTGACTGTGAGCTGTCTATCGGGAGCTAGGATCCGCCACATAACACACGCACTCAGGTCACTCCAAAGCAAGTACAAGTATGACTCCGTCATTGTCCATGCTGGTGTGAATGACCTGAGACATACCTCCCTGGACTACATGAAAAGAGACACAGAGGAGTTCTCTGATTATGTAGCCCAGGCTGGTATGACCCTGACCCTGAGCAGCATCTTGCCCTCACCAAGAATGATACCACAATACAAAGACAAGATGATCAGCTTTAACAATTGGCTCAAGTACTGGTGTCATTCTAAGGGGATCCAATGTCTGTCTGCCTGGGATGATATGTTGGACAAGCCATGCTGCTTCACAAGGGATGGCTTACACCTGTCACCACTGGGCTTCCGGATATTGGCTAAGGCTCTTGCCACTCCCATAGTACCTTTTTTAGTCAAGGCTCAAAAGACAAACCCACCTCCTTAGAAAACAAAAATGGAAAAAAACTAAGGGTAATGCTGCTCAACGCCAGAAGTCTAAATCTCAAGATGCAGGCACTTGATGCACTCCTCAGCATGGAGAACATCGACATCTGTGCAGTAACTGAAACCTGGTTCAAGGCTCCTGGGAGCACCCCAGCGCTACCAGGCTATACCTCGTATCATGCTTTTCGGGCCCCAAAACCCAGGCCGAACCACAAAGGGTGGGGGAGTGTCCATATTCATAAAGGACACCCACACCTCCAGGTTAGTAGCAATGCATGAAGCATCAGAGACCATACAGGTGCAACTAACCATAGGCAAAACTGCTATACAACTGGTAGCATGTTACAGACCGCCCTCCCAATCTCAAGAACCCCACTCAGCCTTCCTGAAGACATTGAAGGATATGAATGTATCACAAAATGCCATCATACTGGGAGACTTCAACTACCCAAACATAGATTGGGTACATTATTCTAGCCGTAATACCCTAGCCCAAAGGTTCCTGAAATTCATAAATTCAAATGCACTGGAACAACTAGTCACCTCTCCCACTAGGGGAGATAATATACTAGTCCTGATCATCACAAACATGGGGACAAAATGCTCCACACCGGAAGTATACCCCCCACTAGTGAGATATGACCACAAACTAATCACCCTGGATATACATATCCCACCTCCACCCCCAGCACAAATGACCACAGTGAAAAACTTCTCAAAAGCAGACTTCACTCTTCTTAAGACTGAGATGGCATCCTTTAAGCCCACTGTGCCAGTGGATACCACATCCCACAATGCCGAATCCTTCACAAATGCTTTCTATGGACATCTCCAAGAATGCACGGATCATGCAATCCCAAACAAATCCAAGTCCCTCTCCACCAAATGTAAACATCTTGTCTGGTGGACCTCAGCCATAAACAAATTGTATAACAAAAGAAGGAAGCTACTGCACGTCAGAGCAAAATTCCATGAAGGGAAGACATCTCTGATCAACATTAGCAGAAAACTATGTTCTCTCATAAAAACATCCAAGGCAAACTTTGAGAAAAAAATTGCTAAGGACACTAAAGATAACCACAAAGCCTTCTTCAGCTATGTTAGAAACCTGGGCGGAAACCCTCAGATATGCTCAGAGTTGGTTCACAACAACAAAAAATACACTGAACCCACAGATATTGCTAACATTCTGGCTGACAGGTTCAGTGCAAATTTCTCCCCTCCTTCACCCCCAAAAGTAGAAATACTTATCCCAGCTGAATGTAATCTCCCTGTCATCTCAGATGTCCAAGTGAGAACCGCCCTAAACAAAGCAAAAAACACAGCATCAATGGGACCTGACGGTATCCCGGGGTGCGTGTTACGTGAACTCCAAGAGGAGCTAAACCCACACATAAAAATGCTATTTAACCTTAGCCTTACTTCGGGATATGTACCTGCACACTGGCGTACACCAACAGTGGTCCCACTCCACAAGGGGGGTGCCTCTACAGACCCTGGAAACTACCGCCCCATAAGCTTAACTAGCCTGGTCTGCAAAGCTATGGAAAGAATCATTATGGAATTTATAAAGAGACATATGGGACCTACATACACTTGACCCCACCCAGTTCGGCTTTGTAAAGGGCAGATCCTGGTTGACTTTTTCGAAACAGTCACTAGAGCCATTGATGAGGGCAAAGCAGTCCATACAGCATACCTGGACTTGGCTAAGGCCTTCGACACAATACCCCACTCAGGCATCATAGATAAGCTAAACAGCTTAAAAGTAAACCATTATGTCACTAGATGGGTTGCAAACTGGCTAAAGGACAGAACCCATAAAGTTAAAATCGCTGGAGCAATGTCAGACTCAAAGCCAGTCACAAGTGGTGTCCCACAGGGATCTGTCCTGGGACCCCTCTTGTTCGGCATTTATTTCTCAGATGTTAAAGCAAACATGGGAGGGCTGTGGCTGACAAAGTTCGCAGATGACTGCAAACTAGGCGCCATAGTCGATACACCAGCAGATACACACATCCTACAAAAAGGCCTCACTGAAACGGACAACTGGTGCCGTAGTCACAGCCTTAAACTAAATGCCAAAAAATGTATAGTCATCCCTTTTGGAAAAAACAAAGTACCCACAAATTATCACAAAGATAGCAACCCACTGAGTATGGAAAAAGTAATCAGAGACCTAGGGACCCAAGTAGACAGCGACCTCTCATTTGACACCCACGTTGCCAAAGTGGTTAGAAAAACATTCTACCTTGCACACCTCATCATGAAGGGATTCACATCCAGATCCAAGGATGTCATTGTACCCCTATATTCCTCCCTCATCAGACCCATGATTGAGTACAATGCCCCATTCGGTATGTACCTCACCCGGCATTTCCAACAGCTGGAGAGACCACAAAAGTACCTCACCAAAAGGATCAAGGGTCTCCAACATATGTCTTATTCTGCCAGACTAAAGAAACTTCAGCTCTATTCAGTAGCATACCGCCTGCTCAGAGGTGATCTCTGCCTGACGTACAAGGCCATGTCCAATCAGGATCTGATGGACATGCTCCACCTCAAAAAATCCAAATCCATCAGGACCACGAGAGCTAAAGACTTAAACCTCGGCACAAGTATGAATAGGACATGATGGAGGGATAGATTCATAACCCAGAGTCTTCCCATGCTTTAGAACAGGATCCCAGTTTGAATTAGGCAGAGCCCCTCACTGACTGTCTTCAAGAGAAATCTTGATGAGTGGATGGGAGATTGTAAGTTTACCCCAGGAGTCACATCTGTGTCACTGATAGACAGGGGCACAGTATTCTAGATTTATTCTGTAAATTTTTGTACCATTTCATGGGGTGGCAAAAGCCACATCACTATGGCTAGGCTTACAAATGCCCCAGGGCAGATAGCCTAGTACTATACTATGAAACTATGAAACTATAAGAAAGTTGAGAGAGATGGAAAAACTGCCCAAATGGCCAATAACTACAATTTCTGGGCCAGAACAACTCCTTATGTGGTAGAGAGGTTACCTTGTGTTTACCACTCCCAGTGATAAGCTAGAAGGCTTCCCCTCCAACACAGAAAGGCTTGGGGGCTCAGGAGCTTACAAACAGTCCTGGATACAGCAAATCTGTATCTGGACTAGACTAGTTAGAGGAAGGGAGGGAAATAAGTGCAAATGTGGGCTTTTAAATCAGGAAGTTGAGAGAGATGGAAAAACTGCCCAAATGGCCAATAACTACAATTTCTGGGCCAAGCTATTAACTACCCAAGTGATGTTCGCATCCTACAGAAAGGCCTTACTGAGACCAATGACTGGTGTCAGAGCTATGGCCTTAAACTCAATGTCAGTGAATGTTTTGTGATACTCCTTTGGGATGTCAGGCAATACAGGGATGTTACAGTGCCAAAAATCAGACACCAGTGTGAAAGTGCATACCCACAACTAATTCCACCACAATCACATACCGGTAGGTCCGGTGAACAGCAGGGTATACGGACTGTGTGAAGAAATACATAATAGTTTTCCGGTCACACACTACCCCTACATATAGTGGTCCAGTTTTCTGTGTATCTTGAATCCTAACCATGGTACAGGACATGTCTCAGTCTGCTTCTACAAAGGCATACAGACAATAGACCAGCAGGCACTGGAGCAGCATGCATAGTCAGATAAAAAAGCCATAACACTTACATCTACCCCCCTCCATACACAGCCCAAATAACATGTACACATGACATGTGTACACAATCCTGACAATCTGTCAACAATGGCCAGACATCCACAGACCTCTCAAATGTACAGTTCACCTCGGAATGTACAAGCTCAGGACTGATATCTATGGCCTCTTCCCTGTAACATGTCTGTGGGTCTACTACATCACTGGGATGGTAGGAGGAATAAAGTCAAGAAATAATACTACTAAATATGTCTGAGCCTCATAGTGCATGACACCTGGACAAAGCCTGACATCATTTGGGGACAGAGGCATAAACACAGGTGTAGATTGGACATATTGCTGTCAGACATTTAAACAGTTGCTGATGTTACCAGGTTTGTTGTAACATATCCTTTATGAGGAATATGAGTATTTACTGACTGCATTCCCCAGAGACCTTGACAGGTTTTCCAAGGACAAGAACTGTCTGGGGAACAGACAAAACATAACAGGCAAACATGTGGCCAGTCTGTGGACAGCATGGAAGTGGAGAGGTATGTCAGACACATATCACTGTCAGATGTGAAGTCACTCACTAAATGCATATCCACACAAACCCTGTCAACCTATCAACCCACCATGTGTATAAAAGCACTGACGATGACATAGAATCTGTTCACAATTCTGGAAATATGTCTCCTCTGTTGTGCTATCTCCAGATGCCCTGTCCTGTGAAGTATTCCCACCTGCTGTCTGTGAATCTGTAACCCACCACCTCTGTAATGTTCCTCACACAGGCACGTAATAGGGCCAAGACCCACATGAAGGACGTCCCATTTGTTGGAGCTAGCAACAGTGCCCAGGCCCACATCACAAAACTAGGTGGGCACTTACATATTTGTATGGCCTTAGCAATACCTGACATCTGCACATCTGCACAGAGGACAGGCAGGAAGTGGACAGCAAACATGTTCATAGGTTCATAGGTAGGTACAAGGCTATTGGCAGTAGGGCCTATATAAGCCTAGTCAAAAAGGTACCCTGGCTTTTGCCACACAAGAAAATTATTTTCCTGTGCCCCTTTTGAACAGAGCCACAGAGGTGATCCCTGGGGTGAATTTCCTATTTCCCATCCAATCATCAAGATTTTTCTTGAAGAATGCTAACGAGGAGCTTTGTTTGACATAGATAGGTAGTTTGTTCCAGAGTATGGGAAATCTCTGGCACAGGAATCTATCCCTCCAGCATGTTCTGTTTATTGTATTGACAAGGTTTAGGTCCCTATAGTGTGTAGCTCAGAGGGATTAGGATTTCTTTACGTGGAGCATGTCCAACAGCTGTGGGTTTGACATAGCTTTGTATGTTATGCATTAGGATTAATGTCCTGAAGGATAGAAGTCTGAAACTGAATTGTATGCCATTCTACATGACAGCAGCCCTCAATGACATAGGCAAAAAACATAGTACTCTACAGTTAATATAATAATATCATATTAATATCCAATAGGAGATACATAAAAACATACAGCTGAAACAACAAGAACAAGATAGCGTAGTACTCAGAGTCCCAGCTCTGCATGCAGAGGTGCATGGTTGGGGTACTACAGTAGCCAATCTAATTTTACATAGAAAAGCAGTGTCAACAGTACTAATTTCATAATACAATATGTGTGGAATCATATTCATCAATCAATGTACTGTAGCTGGTGTAACATGCAAGTGTGAGTGCATATAACTAGTGATACTACCCATGTATAAAAAATAACTAAAAAAATGTGATACTACCCATGTATACTCAAATGTCCTGGCCAGTACAGTCACACCCCTTGCTACTGTAATGAGAGCACATAAAATCATGTTATGTACAAGAAATTAAATAAACTTATTACATGATGTCATTACTCTGCTATTTTATGAGACTGGAATGTGAGTAATGGTTACCAGGGTTGAACTATGCTTAGCAGGTTTACACATTGTTTAAATGTGAATGATAACCAGTAGTTAGCTCTGCTAAGCATATTTGCGCACTGGTAAGTCTCGGTAAGTGAAGCCTACACATTTTAAGCGCCTACTGGTTTAATCGTGTTTTAGCCCCACTTAGCATCACGCAAATGCACACAAACCCACTTACAACTGCTTAAAAGTGCCTCAGTCACTCTGTATCCAGCAGCCCTTCTGGCCAGCAACAAAATAATCAGCCGTGCTCAGTCTTAAGCTCAGGATCCTGTACACCACAGTCACAGCAATTGACCACTAGGCCATCTTAGCTGTGAGATGCTTGGATTTTTTTTACAATATATCATGCAGTATAGTCATTTTACAATAGGAAAGACACACTGTGCAATCAGGAATGATTATCTAAAAATGTATATATTTACATATACACATAGATATGTGTGGAGATGCATATATATGTATAACAATATACAGATATATTACCAAGAAATACTGACGTTTGTGTGTGTGTGGGTATATATATATATATATATATATATATATATATATATATATATATATATATATATATATATGTTACTGTGAAAGATGAAATATGGAGAATGTCGACTTTCACCGGTGGATGTCAACAAACACCAAAAACGTCGGTGAAAGATGGAATATTTCATGACATTCTTGGACATTCCGACCCTCACCGGTGTATGTCGACAATCACAGATATGCCGTGGTGGAGGTCGAAAACAGAGGACACGACAAAGAGGCGACTGGCTGTTTCCCGCAAAACTCCCTTGCTCTGCTTGGAGTCAGTCAGCTGTGTCAGTGTTAGGCAAGGTTTGATGGTGAGAGCAATGTTTTCTTAATTTCCGAAATGTGCTAGCGGTTGTTATTGGAATAGAAGACTCCGACTTCTATAAACTTGCAAATATAAATGGTACCCTCAAGCAGCTTGACACACGTAATCAGTTCGTAATTTCTAAAGAAAACTCACTTTCCATAGATGACATTCACTTTCAAGAAATTTCGCACAGACATCAGTATGAAATGGCTCAGAGCTGCATTCTTTCTCTAGTTCTTCTCTGCGAGCTAGGAAACAGAGCATCAGAGTATATTCAATCTGTTAAGGTTACAAAACTGATAAGGAAGAAGAAAATGTAACTGCCATAAAAACATCTCTTCGTAATCATTCGTCCTTTGATTTCTACAATGTTGACATGGAAGAAGGGATAGATAGCGACACTTTCTGCCAGAGCAGTAACAAGCGTGGAGTGAAGGTCTCAAGCCTGTCAGGAGTTGTCAATGGTGCGGGACTGCAGAATCAGAATTACTATAAATGAATACCAACAGTTTGGCCGATGTTCTGAAGCAGTAATTACGGAGAAGAACAGAGAAATCTCGGACTTGGTCAACATTCACCATTACTGCATGGTGAATGCCGACATTTACCGGTGTAAGTCAGAAATGAGGGTATTTAGCAAATATTTCGGACATACACCAAGCGACTATGTGTTTGTTGACATTCACCGGTGAAAGTCGACATTCTCCACATTTCGGTCTTTCACAGTAACATATATATATATATATATATATATATATATATATATATATATACACATATGTATACATACATGTCTCTAAATGCCAATACATATGCTGCTGATAGACCACCCATAACTGCGCCAGCTGCACAGTTGGATATGAAAGGACCCATGACACTAGCATCTGCCCCCCCAGTCCAAATAATAAGTGAACAGTACTCTGCTACAAAACATGCTAGGCCATACACAATGGCCAGACATATACAGCAACCTCTTAGCAACATAACTACAATGAGTGAAGATAGTGAACAAAAATATAAACAGTGAGTAATTCACACAAGTTAATTTTACTCTGATGTCTTTGCCAAAGCCTTCAAGGAGTAACACATTACAAGAAATATGTGCCTTAATTAGAAGAAGCAATTCCTCAGTCAACCCCCTAGGGGATAAAGTATCACATTTAATAACATACATTGATTCTGTACAAAACAAGTTTTCTTTTATGACTGTTTGACCAAATTGAGAAACAGACTTTTTCCAAAGCAGTACATTGTAACCCATTACACTTAATTGCATGTATATGCACAGCCTGCAAGTACACTACACATTCAACCCCTAGCGGATAAAGTATCACATTTAAAAATTTTAACCGATTCTGTACATAACAAATCTTCTTTCATGACTACTACTCCCATGGTGAGAATTACTGAAATGTACAGGTATGGAACTGTCTTCTTCCTCATCAGTAATATGTCTTGTATGTTCTAACAACCTAGTTTTAAAACACTTGTTACTCTCCCCCACATAAAATATGTTACAAGGGCATCTAAGAGCATTCTCTATACACCAACTTCTTGAATGTACAGAGTCCCACATGTTGTCCACCCTTTCCCCTCAGCAGGAATAACAGAACATAATAATGGTAGACCCTACCTATCAATCTCCTACTGTATGACATCTGTAGCAAGCTTGACATTATTTGGGACTGAGGCCCAAAAACATGGCCATACTTGAAATATTGCTGTTATACACCGAAAAAATTGCTGGTGTAACAGGGTTTTTGTAACATATCTTTTCTGAGGGATGTAAAATCTGAAACACAAATGGATGTTGGCATGTACTGATTGCAATCACCAGAGTATACTACTGATTTGCCATGGACAACACCTGTCTGGGGAACAGACCAAACATTACAGGCTAACCTTTGGCCATTATGTGGATAGCCCTAAAGTTGTGAGCTATGCAGACACAGAACATTGTCAGACTGAAACCCATGCAGAAGTAGCATGTTCAGACAACCCCCCGTTAAACAAGCAGTGTTCAAAACATATAACAGCAATACTCACATTCTGCCCCTAAGTTTAGAATCTTCTCCACCATTTAGTTGGCTTGTCTCCACAGGTCTTGTTGTAAGAGGTATTAGATCACATACCTCCAGGATCTCTTCTTCACAGGTAAGGGAAAGGGCCAGCATCCACATGGCGTACTCAAATATAGGAGTGTATTGCCATGACATTGGCTATTGGAATAACTACACAGCTGCTCTGCATGCAATCAGCAACTGGAGAACACCAACTGGTGCTCAGACCATCACATGTTCATGAACATTACCTACAGAAGACAAGCTGCCATTTAATCAAACCACCTCTGTCATAGACAGTCCATTAGTGCAAAGTTGAAGTAGTGTGAGAAATAAAAAGGATATATCTGTGAAATATCCAGAAAAAAAGGTATGTGAAATAAGTAAGCATGTAAATGAATGCAGTAGGTGGTCTGTAATAATGGAAAATATGGGTTTGAAAGCATATGTCTCAACAAGACTTGCTACACTGATGTACTGCTGAACAGCACTGATGGCCATAGCATGTGGCTCTGTCTGTAGTGACTAGGCCAGCTACTGGGATATTGTACATATCCATATGCTACCTTTGCATTATAACTATGATACACATTTTGTCTTGTAAATATAAGACAACTATACAGAGCATGTGCAGAGTAAAGTACTGCTGCAGATGTGTGTGTTGAACTGCATGTTATATACTGAGCTCATACCATTCAACTGTCCAGTGTTCTGTACACTGACCATATGTGTGCCTCATATTTGTAATCATATACCCATAGAGTTGTGTTATGCCTGTCAAATCCTTGCCAAATCTGTGAAGACTGACATTACAACATCCCCCTTCATTGTCCGCTGGCTTTTCCCATTCAGGATTGCCACAGTGGATCATCTGTTGCCATTTCTGCCTGTCCTCTAAATCCTGCTCTCTCACACCAACCACCTGCATGTCCTCTCTCTCACTACATCCAGAAACCTTATTTGAGGCCTTCCTCTCTTCCTCTTACCTGGCAGCTACATGCTTAACATGCTTTTCACAATATACTCAGCACCCCTCCTTAGCACATGCCCAAACTGATGTAATGCTGCCTACTCCAACACTGTCTCGAAAACATCCAACGTTGTCTAAGCCTGTCATATACACATTGCTAAACCAGTGCACCTGTGTCACACCCCATGCAAATCGTAACATCTGTAACTCTGTCATGTGCTGCTCTGACCCCTGCCTTTTTGTCAATGCCACTGTCTCCAACCCATATAACATTGGTGGTCTCACTATGCTCTTGTAGACCTTACATATCACTTTTACTGGTACACGTCTGTCACATATCGTTCCTGATACTCTTCTCCACCCTCTCCATCCTGCCTGTCCTCTCTTCTACACCTGTCCTCCATAGTCCTCATTACTCTCAAATGTTGATCCCAATCATTTGAACACATCCACCTTTGCCAACTGTATTCCATGCATCCTCAACATTCTGCTATCCTCCCTCTCATTCACACACAGATATTCTGTCCAAGTGTTGCTGACCTTCATTGCTCTTCTCTCTAGAGCATATGTCCACCTCCGCAGGATCTGCAAAAGGTGTTCTCTACTCTCAATACAAATCACAATGCCATCTGCAAACAACATAGTCAATGGGGGCTCTCGTATGATCTTGTCTGTCAACCTGTCCATTACCACTGCAAATCAGAAAGGGCTCACAGCTGATCCCTGATGTCATCTCACCTCCACCGTAAACACGTCCATCAATCCCAATGGAAACCTCAATGCTGTCACACCACCCTTGTACATATCCTGTACCACTCTTCCATATATCTCTTCCACTCATAACATCATCATACAGTACCACGACTCCTGTCTAGGCACCCTGTCATATGTTTTCTGTAAGTCCAGAGATACACAGAGCAACTCCTGACCTTCTCTGTATTCCACCAGTAGCAGTCTCAGAGCAAATATCACATCTGTAGTGCCCTTTCCACACATGAGACCATACTGTTGACCAGTACTCCTCATCTCCCTGCATATCCTAGCTTCCACTACTCTTACCCATAACTTCATGCTGTGACTGGTGAATGTTATCCCTCTGTAGTTATCACAGCTGTGCACATCAACCTCATTTTCAACACCATACCCAAGCACTTTCTCTCCAGTCCTCATGCAACTTCACACTTCCAAAGATATCAATAAACATTCTGGCTAGCACACCACTGCCAGTTCCCCTAAACATCCCCATGCTTCCACAGGTGTGTAACATGGACCAACAGGCTTGCCTGTATTCATCCTCTTCATAGCTATCCTTACATGCTCCTTGTTAAGCCATTGCATTTCTTGATTCACCATACTCACCACACCCAACCTCTTGTATGTCACCATATGCTCCACCCTTGTGTTATAGTGCGTATTCACCACAGCCATGTCCATCCTTTTTGCAAACTCCACTAGCATCTCACCATGTCCACTCCTTTTAACACCATATATACCCATCAATTCCCCATCCCCTCTGTTACCTTCACCAACATGCCCATTGACATCTGCTGCAATAACCAGTCTGTCACCCTCGGGTACAGTCATCACCATCTCATCCAACTGATGTCACATCTCTTTCTCATCCATCGCACAACCAACTTGCATAGCAGATGCACTAACAACAGTCATCATTACACAACAGTCATCATTACACCATCAGCTTACAGCTTCAGAAACATCACTCTATCGGACATTTATGTCATCTTCCAAAAACACTCTTGGCATAAGTTCCTTCAGCCGAAGCCCTACCCCCTTCAACCTCCAGTCCACACCTTGATAGCACAATTGTGACCTGCCTACCATACACCCAGCCATAATCTCCTTCCATGTAGTCTCTTGTAAACACACAACATATCAACCATCCCCTGGACATCATATCAGCTAGCCTGGTCCCTATACCACTCATACTGCCAACATTAACAATTGTTACCCTCAATATCACCCTCCTAGCCTTTCCTCTCTCTTCCTACCATATGACTGTTGGACATCCTCCAGGGGATGCCTGTCAGTGCAAAGGCTACTGTGCTATTGAATGACTCAAGTATGTTACAGCAATATTGAGACACTGTCACTGATTTTGTCACATTGCAGCCATGTATGCATGGGATCCTACAGATGTCCTGCTGTGACAGGTTGAGAGAGATGACTGCACAGCAAGAGTGTGAATTTAGTGTGCCATGCTGAAACAGAACAGACATGTATGTGAGGTATTAGCTATGCTCATGTCAGTATGAGTAGGTATATGTGTCCACCTCATGAGAACAGACACAGGATGCAAAATGTCAGTTAAAACAGCTGTACATGTTGTACACGTGTGTAATCTTAGTTGCTGTGCACCCAAAACAGTGACATTTCTACAGCTACTGGTTGTTGCATTGCCCTGACACAGCCATGGTTAGTACAGTAAGCATGATTATCATTACTAAATTGGATTGGTGTCCAACTGTGTTATGACTTTGTAGCCATGCCCACTACAAACAACTGGTTGAACACATACATGGCTCTATGGACTCAGCAATACCTTACTTGTCATACCTGTCTCCACCAATGTACAGTAATCCCCTTTGCTGTACAGCAGCATTACAGAAACCACAGACTTGGTCTCTATACTGGCTGTACAGGGCAAAGTAGGGGTAGGAACCAACCTGGCATCAAGTCAGCCATTGTCTGAACAAGCATATGAGGTCACGGGTAGATTACTGTAAGGCCAACTATGAGTACAAATTGGAGACATCCACCAGGGACAATCACATGGCCATCTTCCCATATGTCTGCAATCTCGGATGCAACATACTAACCCAACCTGTAATGGTGGCCAATCAGATCACATACACACACAACACAGCTACAGGCAATCTGATGCAGATAGAGTTAGGGCAAACATCCCTCCTGGCTCAGCATCACTATAGGTAGATATGTACTGCACCCACACCCCTCCCCTCATCACCAGTGAGCAGGTACATATTGCATACTGAAAGGCAACAAATGTAAGTATCTATGGGACATCATATCATCCCTGTCTGCATCCTACATGAACTCAGGCATGTGCTCCAAGCTCCATTACACACTGTAGTCACACCAGAATGCAGCACCATCCACACACCATCTGCATGGAAGATGGCTAATGTCATCCATTTACACAGACCTGAATAAGGAATGATGGATTATGCAAACAACTTGCCCTCACTGTGGACAATATGAGTCATCAGGACCAGGAGTTCAATGCAAGCTGATACTGTGCTGATAGATTACAGGGGTATGGTGTGGTTGTGAGTGGTGGCTACTGGTATGGTTGTGAGTGTTGGCTATTGGTATGCAAGGTACATGTGAAGGTACTGGACACACTGTTGCCAAATGTATTGGGGTCCTGCGATGTATTTCCCTGTTAGTGTCTACCAAGTGCAATGTCAAATCACCAGCGGGAGACCTTTTCACCAGTGGAATGCAACAAGATAATGGAAGCCATAATACAGAACCACACAGTACTGTTAAGCCGAGGCCAGCAACATCTGCGGGAGAGGAGCACCCTGTGGGATGACCCTGTCCACAGGGTAAATTAGGTGGGCCTGCACGCACTTACATATGAACAAGTCCGGCATCATGCCACTAACCTCACACACCATGCCTGGCAAAGGTCTGCTGCTGTGGCCAGAGACCTCACAACGACAGGTGGGACCCAAGCCATGCAGCCCCCACTGACACCAAATGAGGAGCTCCTTGCCAAGCTTGGGCCACCCATCACAGTATAACAACAGGTTACAAAGCCCCACTTGCTTGAGGTGGGTGGCACTCACACAATGGACAAGGAGAACACAGGTAAGGTCCCAGTGGGGATTAGTAGACTACTCTCTGAGACATACTTGTATCTGTACAGTGTCTACATGCATGTGCCAGGTCAGATTGCAGTTGTGGATGGTGATTTCTAATGCACAGAAGTGCAAATCTATGGTGAAGGACATCAAATTGTGTAGTACTGGGTGTTGTACTGTAAATGTGTAGGCTGCTGCATCCATCCTTTACCAAGGGCACATGTGAGTCTGCTGACAATACCTCTCTCCCACAACTACACAGGTCACTCTGGTCTGCATATGGGATGGCAGCCTGAAGCTGGTGAGTATGGAATTGTTCAGTTGTGCTTTGGCAATCCCCCTGGCATATGGAGGGCATGCAAGTTACCATGCACACAACTATGACTAATAGCCATATTGCTTTATGTGCATGTTTACTTGTGGTGGGGTTAATTGTATTGCATCACAGTGGACAGGGTCCTATCTGAAGAGAATGTAACATTCCTGTAGCACACATCACAACCTGTCAGTGCAAGATGTCTGGACAGACACCTGCAAAATGTGTTGGACAAACTGACTAAGGTAGGGACATGTGTGAAACATTACTGCTGTACAGTGGATATAAAATGTATACACAGACCTGTTAAGATGCCATTTATTTCTGACATATAGTGATTGAGACCACAATACATCAGTCCACACTTTTCCCAACCTTTAATGTGACCCATGACATGAACAATTCACTTGTAAAACCAAACATCTGGACACATGTATTGCACCTACAAGCCTGGACAAGTGTGAGGGTAGCAGGCATTGTATCAGTATACTGTTTCAGTCAGGTATGATACCTGATGCTGCCATATGTGTCAGTACACTTACTGTGGCCTATCTGGCAACTATATTAAGGCAGACAGAGCACTAATAGGTTCCAAACATCTGGATGTTCCAGACACATCTGTACAGAGTACTGGCATGGTCTATACAATGGTTTCACATGCTTCATGTGAGACAGATGCCATTACCACACTGTATAAAGTAATGGCATCAGGAGGTGGTCACCTGCCATGTATGGTACACACATCAAAATGGTATCAGCCACACATGATATGATCCACACACACACACACACACACACACACACACACACACACACACACACACACACACACACACACACGTATTGAGATTAGAACTCCTATCTATCTATTTATGTCTACTATAGTGTTACACAGTTATCAGATGTGCCACAAAGCTTATACAATATCACTTAGTCCACAGGTACTTCTAAGGTGAATGACATCAACAGGACTACTAAATTGTAGTGAGGGAAAGTGTAAATGGTGCTACACAAGTCAAAATGGTATTACCCACACACACACACACACACACACACACACACACACACACACACACACACACACACACACACACACTTGCCAGTATTGAGATTAGAACCCCTGCTTATCCAGTTATTTGTACCATAGTGTTACACAGTTACTGCACACACTACAGAGCTTATTGGACTTACAAATTGGCCAAAGATGCTGATAACTGCACAGCTGAGGTAAAGTATTACAGGTGGCAGGAAGTCTGCCTTCAGTTTCTTCCATACATCTTGCTAGTTCTTTCTGTCTTGCACTTGAAATAGTATTATAGCTTTGCACTTCAACAGGTTATTGTATCAATAAGTGTATCACACCTGGGAGCCATCAGCAGTACTCATTCATCATGGAATAAGCCCCAGTACTTATTATGTATGACCACTCCTCCTGGCATGACTGAAGTGTGGTTTTCTGTGCTGTCACCCATTAACCTGGTGCACTTGTCCATTCTAAGGCACTGTTGCAACTGTCTCATGTACACAGACAACCTTCTCCTCTAAACTTCAAACACTCATGAGCGTTACCCCTATATCACCAAATGTGAAAATATGCACTTTCCAGCAAAGACTGGACTAGAAAGTAAGAGAATAAGATCAACACCTGCACCAGACCATGTGCACCACACAGCTCACCACAACACCCACTATGACAGCTCTGACATACACTGAAAAGCCACACACCCACATTCACAGGGGCACTGAAGGGACATTTACACAAACAGCACAGACCAACAAGAGAGAAACCCACTCAGACACCACGACATAGCACATGCCAAAGGACACATATGTTACTTACATACACAGTGTGCCCCTCAAACTAAGCTCCTAAGGCTGACCACCTCGTACAATACAGTGATCATGGGTGACTCAGTACTGCAGCACACAGATGTCCCACTCATAATGTTGATTATGGAGGAGGTAACAGCCAACTGTCTATCACGTGCCAGCATCCAACACATGACACACCCAGTCAGGCCACTCCACAACAGCTACAAGTATCACTCTGTCATCATCCATGTGGGTGGGAATGTCCTCAGACATATCTCCCTGGGCTACATGACAAGAGGCATGGTTGAACACTCAGATTATGTGGTCCGGGCAGGTATGACAGTAGCCCTGAGCAGTATACTGCCATCCCCCAGAGTGATGCTACAGCATTATCAACAGATAATTGACTGCAACATTAGTTTATGTGTTGTGTGTCATTCTTAGGGGATCCATTATCTCTCTGCTTGGGATAACATTATTGACAGACCTCAATACCTTGCCAGAGATGTCCTAAATCTGTCAGCCCTGGGTTTCCAGGTACAGGGTAAGTGTCTTGCCACCTTTACAGTGCCTTATTAGGCAGTGTTCCAAATCAAATTATCACAGTAACAGCTAGACATGTATGCAATCTGAGGGTCATGCTGCTCAACAGTAGACATCTAACTGTCAAGATGCAGTCAGTCAAAGCACTTTCAGAGTGGAGGACATTGACATCTGTGCTGTAACGGAGAGGTGGTTCATAGCAGCAAACAGCAGCCCTGCACTAACATGCTATGACGCATTCCACAGCTGTCAGTGCCAAAACATGGACCACACCTCCACAGGTGGTGTTGTCATCATATTCATAATGGATATGCACACCTCCAGACTAGTATCCCAGCATAATGCATCAGAGGTACTGCTGGTAAAACTGACTTTGGGGAACAGTGCAATCCATACCATAGCCTGCTATCGGTCCCCAGCTATGTCCCTAGACTGTCAATGCACATTCCTCAAAACCCTGGCATCTATGAAGGTCCAACCCAACACTGACATAGTAGGAGATTTCAACTACCCCTCTATCACCTGGGGAAAGTAGTCAAGCATCAGTACACTGGCCCAACAGTTCAGGGAATTCATCAGTTCCAATCCCCTGGACTGGCTCATACTGATCCCCAGTAGAGGATGCTAACAACCTTTACCTGTGTTGATTACTTACATATGGGACTGTTGCTTGAGCACAGTTGTCAGTCCCTACCTGGTCAGATCCAAACATGATGTAATCAACATTGAGCTCAACATCCCACCCACACCCCCCACAAAGGTAACCACCTTGCAAAACCTCTCCATTGCTGACACTGCAGTCATAAAAACAGGGGTGGATGACTTCATTGCACACATGCCAATGGGAAATAGCTGCATGACTGTTGCTTCATACACATGTGCACTGCACAAACATGTACATGGATGCATGGTACTAGCCATAGCCAACAGAACACGGACACTGCCCTGCAAACACTGAAAGCCAATGTGATGGTCCTGTGCCATTACTAAAGTGTACAACAGAATGAGGACACTGTTGCATAAAAAGCTGGCATCCCAAGGCTGGTGAACCCCCTTATTAGCCTCAAACATAACTTGGGATCCCTCATGGTATCACCTACAGGCAGCTATGAAGGCAGAATTGCAGCAGACACTGACAACAATCACCAAAGCCTTTGACAGTTATATTAACAACCTCCACAGCAATAACCACAAGTGCTGTGAGTTACTGCACAATGTTAATTCCTATCCTGAGACAACAGATATTGGCCACAGTCTTGCTAACACATTCAGTGCCAGGTTTACCCCTCTCTCCCCCAAAGGGGACAATCACAATAGTAGATGAATGCCAGGCACCCAGCATTATTGCAGGCTAGGTTAGACCTGCATTGTTCACAGGCAAGAATACAGCTTCCATGGGACCCCAACATATCCATGTCTGTGTTATACATGACATTCAAAGAGACCTGGCACCACATCTGTGTGCCCTAGTCAGTCATAGCCTCACCTCAGGCTTTATCCTTCCAAAATGGCACATTGCTGCAGTCATCTCTCCCCATAAAGGGGTGGTAATTATTGTGCCCTTAGCCTGACAAGTCTACTATGTACGGGTATGGGTGCATCATCAGGGACCTGACTGACCAAGATATGGGTGATCTATTAACTCTGGACCCCACAGAGTCTGGCTCTGTGAATGACAGATCATGCCTGCTCATCGTGGCTGACATCTTTCAGTGAGTCACTAGGGCTGTGTATGACAGTAAGGCACTGCATACAGCCTACCTCAATCTGGCCAAGGCTTCTGATACCATTCCTCAGTCAGGGATTATTGATAAACTAACAAACTAGGCATCAACCCCTACATCAGTGGGTGGTTTGCAAATTGGTTCACAGAACACAGTGTGACAGTGGCAAACTCCAAGTCAGACTGGCAGTCACGAGTGGAGTCCCACAGGGATCAGTAGGGGAAAGTGTCCTGCCAGCATCTACTTCTCAGGAGTTCAGCCCAACACAGAGGAACTCTGGCTGATCAAGTTCACAGAGGACTGCAAGCTGGGAGCTATCAAGAACTCCACAAGTGATGCAGACATCCTACAGAAAGGCCTCACTGAGACCAATGAGTGGTTTGGAAACCATGGCCAGCAGCTTAACACCACAAAATGCATCATCATCTCCTTTGGTAAAGCACTCAGTTCCCAGTAAGTTCCACATCAATGGATGCCCAATGAACACTGTAGGCATTATAAGAGATCTGGGGACACAGGTTGACAGCAACTTTTCCTTCAAGCACCACATTCTATATGGCACATTGCATTACCAAGGGTTTTGCATCCAGGAAGACAGAGATAATGACCTCTGTCTACTATTCCCTCATTAGACCACTCCCCAAGTAGTATGGCCCATTTGTCATGTACCTCACTAGACACCTGCTATAGCTGGAGAAGCCTCAGAAGCACCTCACAAAGGAGTTCCAAGGCATTAAACACACATCCTACACAGAGAGACACAGAAGACACAAGCTATTCTCTGTGTCATATCACCTAATTAGCAGCTATATGTGCTTGACTTACAAAGGTATGTCTGACCCAGCTGGTTTAGAAATGCTACATATAAATCCATCCACACAACACACTGTAGCGACCAGTACTTCAGTACCACAATCACCACAACATTCTGGTGGGACAGGTCCCTCACCAAAAGACTGCACATGCCCTGGAATACACTTCCATACATGTCATGCAGAGCACCTAGCTGACCTTGTTCCTGAGAAATTCTTGATGAGCGGATGGGTAATAGACAGTTCAACCCAAGGATCACTGCAGTGGCTATACTTGATACAGGCACTGAGATGTAACATCGGTTGGCACAATGGCAGGGCCCTTCTATGTGCTAGGCTTGTTAAGGCTTCCTGGGCCATTACTTACTACACACTTGTGAACCTATAAAAGGAATGACATCAGCAGGACTGTAAAGTAGTGCAGTGGGTGTTAAAACTTTTCAAAATACATTGTCCTACAAACAGACACACACTTGCCAGATGTAAGAGTAGAACCCCTACCTAACTAGTGATTTGCATTACAGTGTTACACAGTTACCACAAGCGCTACAGAGCTTAACAGATTTAGAGTTGACCAAAGGTGCGGATATGGGGAATGACATCAGCAGAACTGATAAAGTAGGGCAGTGGGTGGGAAACATATCAAAATACTTCTACTTACAAATAAAGTAAGGCAGTGGGTGGGAAACATATCAAAATACTTCTACTTACAAACATACATAACCACACATACATTTAAAATACTTCTACTTACATAACCATTTTCCGGATACAAGAGTAGAACTCCTGCCAAACTAGTCATTTGTAGTATAGTGGTAAGCATTTAGCACATACACTACTGAGTTTACAGGGGGTGACAATTGGCCAAGGTTGCTGATAAAGGACTGGCATCATCTTGACTGATAAGGTGGGACACTGTGAAGTGTCAGCTGGCCAACGTTGCTGATAAGGGACTGACATCATCTGGACTGATAAGGTGGGGCACTGTGAAGTGTCGTGGGTTGGAATGGCATAAAACTGTTTCACTTATAAAAAACAAACACACAGCTCCCTCAGTTTTGCACACAAAACTGTCTCACACACACACACACACACACACACACACACACACACACACACACACACACACACACACACACACACAAATGCACACACACACACACTTTTACATTTGCTAGGACTGAGATTAGAACTCCTACTCAACCAGTTATTTATACTATCGTGTTATGGATGCACCACAGAGCTTATGGGGCTGAAGCCTGACAGAAGGCACTTCTAAGATGACTGATTTCTGCAGGACTGCTAAAGTAGGGAAACGGGGAAGTATACTGGGTTTGAATAGACCCAAAAGCTTTTAGTTGTGAACACACACACACAAACTCAACACATTATCACATGCTCCACAGAGCTTATGGGGCTAGGTCTAACAAAAGTGACTTTTATGGTGACAGACATCTTCAGGACTGCTAAGGTGGGACAATGGGAAGTGCACTGGGTGGGGAAGGCCTGTTCATTCCTAGATCCTATTGACATTTCTTTAAGTGTATGAGCATGCCCAGTGTGTCCTTCTATAGTACACGTGGGACTCCATTCCAGGGATTGTTGCACTCCAGTCCGGATTGTCTTGTGCTACAGCCATACCTCTCAACCTGTTGGCGCAGGATATCTGGAGATTGCCTATCAAAATGTGTTGACAAATACAATGATTGTGACAATTTCTCTCAGTAATGTATGGGTTGCTATGGTTACAGGGCTTGTTTTAGCAGACATCTGTCATATATGCCATTTGACACTGTTTCAGTACTTTGTGACATACCTCCTCAGAACATCACAGTGATTTACCAGAGAAGTACAAGATGGATGATGCACACACAAGGTGTATGGGCCAAATACTACACATTCTTGCACAATACAGCCTGTTGAGGGGTGTGCCTACAAGCACTTGACTGCTGGTGCTGTGGAAATGGTCCAGCAACTTGGTGATATATTACAATGATGGAATCTCTATGCATTTATGTTCTGGCCTGGTCTGATTTCCAGTCCAGAGTTGGGTAATATAAGTCAGACAGGATCAGGGTGACAGGCAGACTCCAGATAGATTTGTAGGGGATAGGATATGTAGGGGGAGTGTGTCCTGGGCAGGTATGTTTGCCTATAGCTACCAGTACTTTGCACTGGGCTCTCCTCAATGGCTGACTGCACTTGGAGGGTCTTGTGTGTGTCAGACTGTTTGACCAGCCTGGAGGTGTGTGTTTGTCACACATATATGTATGGTCCACCTCATTTTGCTTGGATGGCCACATGTTGGGGTCAGGATGCTGTACAGGATGAGTGATCAGGGAGGGGTGTGTTACTCCCCATGGATGTGGCCCAGTGTTCTGTGGGTGCAGACATGTCACCATCTTCCAGGGTAAGGCCTGCCTGCAGTGAATGCATTCCCATGTTTAAACTCCTAGCCCTGCCAGTCGACTGTACAGAGTATCACAGAATGTCTACATCCATGACTCATACATCTTGTTGGTTACACAAGTAAGTGTGGTTTTCCAGCAAATCTGTTTTGCAAGTCACTCAGGGTTGAAGTCAGATATTACTGACAGTTGACATTGCAGTTTCAGACTTCGTACCCATTAGACATTCCATGATACTACAAATCATTCCATCAATTTTATAACATTATTAGAGCATTATTTCACAGGTGTCCTTCTCTTTGGACCTTCATCACCCCATTATTCCTGACTTTGTCCCGATTTCTGGCTCCCTGAGGCTGGCAGGTTTGCTCGTAGCAGTTGTCAGCACAGACTTTATTTGCATTTTGTGGACTGTGTTATGTTGGTGTTATGTAAAGGGCACTATGGGTGAAGCACAGGCATTTGCCATAGGCCTGTAGGCCAGGTGTGACAGATGCAGGCCATCTGTGGCAGGGCAGTGCATTCTGATGATCATATGTTCCCAGGCTGCTGGCAGGAGACACCCCTGGGATGGCACCAGTAAGTTGACTGTGGGTGTTACTGATAATTGCTTTTTGTTACTATTGTGCCATCACTCTGGGTGACAGCTAGATGCTGCTTAAGTCTAGTAGCATATTACTGCATTTCTATGGGACTATGGGGGGGGGGTGACATGACTGTACATGATAGTAGTGCAATAGTGTAGCCGTTAGAGTGTATGCCTTGCGTGTAGTCATTCACGGTTTGAGCCTCACCATATCTACACAGACTGTTCTGTATTCGCTTAACATTTTGGTCCCATATAGCATAGTAGTGTTCCCTATCTTTCAGACTACAGACATAACAGTATCAGCCATAGGTAAGATTGTTCTGGCATAGATATTTTTAGTTTCAGACTTCTTACCTTTCAAAGCCATACTGCCACTGCCAGACCTACTGTGATATCACTGTGGTAAAAGTCTGTGGGTGGGGATTTCATGGATATCACCATGTGGGCCCTTGCCAGGCATTTCTGTATGGCTGTCTACAGCTGATCTGCTGTGTGGGGTTGGTGGTGGATAGGGGACCCCCAGTTTGATATCCAAACATGTGACTTATGATGTCCCCAGTTATTTGGTTCACCACATATACTGCAGTGGTATTTGTCAACTATGGTGGTACTGCATGGTGTGGGTAGGGCAGTACTGGGGATACACATCCTGCTGTCCCACAGAGCTGTCAGTTGTCAGCTGCTATCCCAGTTAGCCACCCCATTCCTTTACATGCTTGATCAATACCATAGATATGCTATCAGAAAATTCCATTCCATTAGTTTATTTTGTTACAGAGACTGGCTTACATTGTGCCTGCAGCTGTTGTGAGGGTGGTGCTTGAGGGCTGACTATGTTGGACGCATGCAATACACTGCCTATATGTGGTCAGGTATAGGTGGTGTGATGCTTGGCATCCATTTTACTGTGTGTGCGAGTCATATATATAAAGAGAGAGAGATCAGTCCCTGGGGCCCTACAGTGTTAGCGTATGTCATACGCGTTGCCTCTTTGCCAAGGCCAGGGCATACTGGGTACACCTCCATCTGCCTACAGGGGCAGGCTCAGAATGTTTTTCCTCAGAGCCACTCTGTGTCTGTGGAGGCCTTGGCAATGGTGGGGGACTGTGTGTCCCTTCCCCATTTTGTTCCTGCTGCAGCTGTTTCCACAGGATCATATTGTGTAGCATGGCACATACTATGACCATGTGCACACATGCATCTGGAGAGTACTGCAAGCCTCCAACAGATGTGTCAAGGCAGCAGAACTGTGACTTGAGCATCCCAAACACATGCTCTATAATGATCCTGGTTTGCGTGTGTGCCTCATTATGGTATTCTTGTGTGGGTGTGGGTGTATTTCTGATGGGTGTCATCATCCACGGCTCCAGTGCATGGCCAGCATCCCTCAATAAATGGCCATATGGGATGTCCCTCCTGGCAAACCACTGATACAGCTGTGAGGAATTCCAGATGTGGGAATCATGAAGGCTTCCAGGGCAGCCAGCACATACATTCATGATAATACCCTGGGCATCGCACATGACCTGGCAGTTGATGGAGTGGAACTCCTTGCGGTTTAAGTAGACCCTACCCTGGTCACCAGGTGGTGCTTTGATGTGGATGTGCGTGCAATCTATGGCACTCAGTACCACCGGGTAGTCTGCTACACGATGGAAGAGATGGATATTGTGGGTCCTCTCCTCACGGGTGGTGGGGAATTTAATGTGCTCCTCGGCATATGGTTGCATGGCATCCAGGAACTGGTGAAGTATCCTGGGTGCAGATGCTTGTGAGACACCTGTGATATCCCCAGGTAGTCTTTGAAAAGTACCTGTAGTTAGTATTTTTAGAGCTAAACATACCTTGGTATCGACTGGGATGGGTTCCCCTCTGTTCATTCTGGATGTGAGGCAAGGCCGGCACAGCTCCACAATTTGCTGCAGTATGTCCCTGCCACTCTGTAGCACTCTACTATCTCCAGATCATGTAGTCCCTTGTAGGTTACCCTGGCCTTGAACACTCTTCTCCTCCTCCTCATAAGTCTGGGGTGGTTGTCAGCATTGTCCTCTTCACCACCCTCAGCATCTTGTACATACTGATGTATGAGAGCGACAGCAACCCCTAACATTTTGTTAGTTTTGTCAGGTAAAATTTCCCCATCTGTGTACACCGGTGATGTAGAGTTTGTGGGAAAAACAGATTGAAAGGTGTTTGCAAAGTTTACAGTGGTGTGCTGCAGATGCTGCCTGTGTGATTGGCTGAGTATGATACATTCCACCTCCACCTGCCAGCTCTATTACTTGTATTTGAGTGCCTCTATTCTGCTATTTCCCTTTTTTTCTTGTTCCACTTGCCATTTCCTGTATCTTTTTTATTTTTGTGGTTTAAATCTTGGTGTGCTCTGCGCAGACCCATTTAGGCAAGGTAAACAACGCTATACAACCTCAGACACACCCCCTTGCTTGCATATACACAGTGCTGCCATTTCCTATGTTTTTTTTTTTCAAGACCTAGTTCACGTAGCGCAAACATGTTTAGCTGGAGTAAACAAAGTTATACAGCTTCAGATACACCCCCTTGCTTAGCTGGGTTTAGCTAAGCCCAAACTCAGGCAACAGTGCTCCAATGTGTTTACAGCAAGCATGACACACACCCTTTTCATGTTAGTTGCTCCTCCTGCCTACACTATCCTGTTCTAGCATCTACATAGTTAGGTGCAAGTTTTGGACTTAGGATATTTTGTGTTTCAGTAAATTTCCCCTCATTTACATACCCCACTGCCTTAGGCCATAGATACTGCACTGACACGGAGCCTTTCCCCTTGACAACCACTGTCCCCTAGTATTGATTTAATTCTGCATGCCATAGACTATAATAGCAAAGTGCAGATTTTCTATAAACTTGGGTTTTCACATTTTTATTTTTGGCACGATCATGTTTGCACGCCACTGCTTTATGCTTAAACGGCCGTTAGTAACTAAACACATTTCTGCACTGACACTGTTCCTGCATGGAGACCTGGCAGCTTCCTGAATCACTAATTCACCCCGTTTGCATGGTTTCCATCAGCAAATGAGGTGATTAGCATGCCGCACAGTCTTTCATGCAGGAACAGTGTAGACAGGCTCGTGCACATCAGATCAGCTGTTTGCTGAATCGTTTGGCAGCCGAACTCCTTGCAGGAGCTGCTACATTGCACCTTTCTGAATACTGACTGAGTGAAAAACAGTACACTCTACTAGTAAAATAAAAAAATAATAATAAAATTAGGACCCTCACTTGAGCACAACTAGATTCAGTCTCTGCTTCCTAACAAGATAAATGTACAGGTCATAAATAGTAGGATGCCTAGTTAATCCTCTCTTTATCTTCATTCAAATTACTAAACTATCTTCTGTAAGGGTCAAGCACATCCTTTTAACATTGACATAGGCCTAGACTGTGAAAAAAATTGTCCAACACATAACATAAACACACTGGCCATGTAAAAAACACCTAAGTGAGGGGTTGAGCCCCCCCATCCCCAAACTATATATACCAACTGCAGGATCACACTACAGTGGGGAAAAAGGGCATATTTCCACATGCTGGGCAAATGTTTACTTGTCCTGAGAAAAATCAGCCATTGTGATTGTCAGTCTTCGCTATTTTCATCTCAACATTCTGAAGTTCGGTGTCATGGGGTTCGTGATTTAGAAAGGGATCCATATACACATACATATACATACATATATATATATATATATATTTATTTTATATATACATATATATATATATATATATATATATATATATATATATATTATATATATACACATACACACACACACACGCAGATACTTCTGTCATTTGTAAATATGAATGTAAACTACAGGCTTATTGTCTTAAATGTAAAGAAATACTGTTACACGTGGAACTGGAAATAAATGTGACAACAGTGCACTCTACTGACCAAAGTAAATCATGTGGTGACCCTTTGAAGTAGTCTGTGATGCTGAAAAGTCAAGATGAAGAAATTCTTTCTATTGTTTTAATCAAGAGCTAAATTTTATTTATTTTATTTATTTTACATTTGTTAACCGGGCTAGTCCAACTGGATATATTTCCATTTTCGGCAGAGGCCCGGGGAAAAAAGCTCCACAGTAACATTTAAAAAAAAATGATAATGCACACTTGTAAGAGAAAAAAGTAAAAATGTAAGAAATGTAAGACAAAAAATAAATGAGAGAACAGTAGTTACAAGGTCATACTATATACATAAACACCATATTCGAAAAAAAAGAAATATTTACAGAAATATATAAAAAAAAAACTTTAAAAGGAAATTAGGTACTCTTACAATGAAATATATGAGGTTGTTTACAGTATGTTAACAGTTATTTCATATCATATTTACAACAATAACTTAAAACAGTTTCTGCTACCCAGGGGTAGGTAGTGTTAAAAAAAGGTGAGGGGAGACAGGATAGACAAAATGACAAAAGAGAATGCAGATATTTAGTCAGGGTAACAGCAAGGGCATAACCAGTGTGTTTTAAGATGTTGCTTCAGCCTTTGCTTAAAGAGTGGGAAGGAAGGAAGTACCGTTAGATCTCATGGCAACATCTTCCAATATTTTCCAGCTGTATTAGAAAACAAGGAGTCGCCTGCTAAGTTATTAGACCTAGTAGTTCTAGCCAGTAGTTTAGTAGAAGAGCGTAAAGAATTGAGGTTAGCATAGGGGGTAATAAGGTCGGAGAGTATCGGTGTGTTGTTAGGTTGGTAGAATATCCTATGAACAATGGTAAGTTGGGAAAGTATCAGTAAGTTTTTTAGTTCAAGCCAGTCAAGCTGCTTTAGGTTCAGACAGTGGTGCGTTCTAAATGGGTTCCCAGTGGCAAACCTGGTAATATTATTATAGGAATTAGTTAGTTTAGTGAGATTCTTTTTCTTTAGGTTAGTATATATAGGGGAAGCATAGAGAAGAGTGGAGATTAGATGGAAGTGGGCAATTGTAGTTCTGGTTGTTGGTGTTAAAAAGTGTTTTATTCTATATAGGGAGCCCAATTTTCTGTTTATGGTTTTTATAATGTTATTTATATGATTGTCAAATGAAAGGTTATTGTCAATTAAGACTCCTAATAATTTGGTGGTAGAGTCTGGGGTTATGATGGTACCATTATTTGATTTGATCGAGAAATTGATTGGGGGGGGACTTACTGTTAGGTGTAAAGAGTAAGAGCTTGGTCTTTTTGGCATTCAAAAGGAGGCAACGTTTTAGGAACCAAGCCTCAACTGAGTTGAATACTGTCTGAGTTAGGGACTGAAGTTTAGATGTGGAGTTGGCAGAGCATATGAGTGTGGAATCATCTGATATTGTATACAGGTAGCTTGCGAGATTGCTAAGAAAAGGTTGTTGATGAATACTAAGAATAGAAGTGGACCGAGAATGGGGTCGTGAGGGACTCCAAGGGAGACTGACAGGTGGGAAGATAGTTGATTCTCCCAAAGGACTGCTTGTTGCCTATTGTTAAGGTAGGACTTAAACCAGTGAATGGCCTTAGTGTCAAGAGCAAGGGATTTAAGAGTTTTTAGGAGTAGGGGGTGATTGACCATGTCAAAGGCTTTTGACAGATCAATAAAGAGTGCAGATGAGAGGAGGTTGTTGTTACAGTTTTTATTGATAGAGTCAGTGAAAGATAGGAGGGCTGTGGAGGTACTATGAAATGGCCTGAATCCATGCTGACACTTAGCTAGTATATTATGTTGGGTTAGGTGGTTAATTAGTTGATGGGGAATACATTTTTCCAAACTTTTGCTAAGGGTGATAAGAGAGCTATAGGTCTGTAGTTGGAATACTCATTGGAGTTTCCACCTTTATGTACAGGAATGATGTGGGAGATTTTCCAGATGTCTGGGATGGTTTCTTCATTTATGGTTCTGTTTATAAGGATGGATACAGGATAAGCAACTGCTTTGGCTGCTTTTTGTAGATATTCAGATGGTATTTGGTCTGCAGAGGGGGTACATGGGTTAAGTTTATGTAAAGGTTTTTGGATATACGAGGTAGCGAAGGATTTAATTTGGAAACTTGGGAGAGTATTAGGTAGAGATGATTGGAGATTAGAGTTGTTTGTGGACAGTTGACAGGCAAGAGATTTTATGGTGTCGGTGAAGAAGGTATTGAAGGCATTGGCAGTTTGAAGGGAGGTATTTTTATCTGCCCCTAGAGGAGGTGGTGTACTGGAGTGCCCTGGGTGAAGGAGTCTATTAATGTCACACCAGAATTTTTGTGGATTGTTATGGTGCGATTGCTGAAGCTTACAATAGTAGTTTTTTTTGTCAGTCAGTATAGCTTTTTTAGTAGTATTCCTTAGCTGTTTAAATGTTTGTCGCTCTGAGATATTTTTGGATGCTCTACACTTGGTCCACAATTTATTCTTAAGCAATATGAGTTGGTGTGTTTCATTTGAAAGCTAGGGGGCAGGTTTGGACTTCATTCTGATAGAACGTTTAGGAGCATGCTTATCAAGGACAGTTAAGAATTTAGAGTTGAAATATTTAACTGCCTGCTCAAGAGGGAGAGTTTTTAGTGTGTACCAGTTACATGCATTAAGTTCATTTTGGAATAACACAGGGTTAAAATGTTTGTTGGTTCGAGAGATCTTGTAAGTACGGGTGTTAGGAATGTCATTCTTTTGTCTTATAATGTAAGTTAACATGTGATCACTTAAGTCATCTGGTAGAGTACCTACCTTGTAACTTTGTTGTTGCTTATTAATGAGTATCTAGTCTAAGATACTCTCTTTGTTGTTGGGTTTGTTAAGTTTAGTGGTGGTGGTAATAGTTTGACTAAAGCCATGAAGATTAATGTGTGATGAGGGATTTCCTGTGTTAATACATTTCCAATCAGTATTAAAATCACCAAGTATAATGGTTTCTTGTGGGTAAGAAGTTGATGCCCAGCTTAGAATGTCTTATATTGCAGTGGTATTATTACCAGGGGGTAGGTAGATGCAGATAATATATAGGGCTTTGGAAGTGTTTAGTTGAAGTTGGGAGATAAAAACTTCAGCCTTACTATCCTGAGGTGGGTTATAAGATATGGAGGAGATCTGTAGGGTGGATTTATACAGTAGAGCTACTCCCCCACCCTTATGTTTAGTGCAGTCGAGTCTCAATATGTTGTAACTTGGGGGGATTATTTCATTATCTTTAGTTACAGGTTTTAACCAGGTTTCTGTGAGGCAGAGGATATGAAAGGAATGAGTATCAAGGAGGGCGTGGAGATGGGCAATTTTATTATTTATACTGCGGATATTAAGATGACCTAAAAGTAAAGAATTTGAGAGACAGGTTTGGGTAGTTAGGGTGGAGGAACTGGTATGTTTGTTGGGCCTGGGTTAGGGTGGATGTCACCATCTTTTAAGGTAGGAGTTTTTAGGACAGAAAATGGATAGTTGAGGAAGTTGGTTAGGAATTTTTGTTTTTTTACAGTAGTGTTATTAAATTTAATATGAGTAAGTCGATGATACTTGGCTAGCAGGTAGCAGGGTGTGGATGTGGTGTTTATTTGAAAATGGGTAGAGGTGTAGTTGTGAATAGCTGTTTGTTTAGGAGAGTAGTTGAAGTAGTCATGAATAACTTTATTAATGGAGGTGAAGAGATAGGCAGAGGTGAGAATGGATAAGAGAGTGAGTAGTATTAAACTTTTGGTTAGGATAGGTTTAGTTGTTGAATACATATTTTTAAAGCATTTCTTATATAGCTATAGTAGGAGACTTGGTGAGAAATATAAAGGAACGTGTGGGTTTTGTAAAGTTCTTAGTGAGGGAGCAGTGATAGGTAGTGAATAGCCTTGAGAGGTTTGGGGGGAGGCACTGGATGTTGGAGATGATTCAGTCATGTTGACTGTCGCCAAAAAATGGGCATGGGAAGTTACCGGTAATAAGTGGGTTGAGGACACGGCCTACTCTCTGACCCATGCCAGGGACCCATGCTAACGGTGGGAGGGGTATATGTGCCCCTATTGGCCAGTGTGTGCCCACCATAAAAAGCCCAGCAGCCCTGGGTCAATAGGCTACTGGCTGGCCGGTGTCTAGTTGCCCAGCCTGGGTTACCTGGGATAGCTCTGTTGAGTGAAAGCTGGACATAAAACCAACCAACCTGCCAAACATGAACTAAGAATTGCTACGCTTAATGTAGGTTCACTGACAGGACGCAGTTTAGAAGTGGATGACATGATGATACGGAGGAGGCTGGACATCCTATGTATCCAAGAGAAGAGATGGGAGGGCAGTGCAACAAAGCCACTTGGCTTGGGATCCAGACTCTACTACTCAGGTGGTGGACAGGCTAGAAATGGTGTAGGAATTGTGGTGAGACAGAGGCTTCAGATGTCAATGAGGGATATCATCGGAATTAATGACAGACTCATGGCAATCAGACTCCAGTGTAATGATAGGACAGTATTCATAATCTCAGCCTATGCCCCACAGCAGGGTTGTGATAGTAAGGAAAAGAGTGCATTCAGACAGCAGTTGCAGGACCTACTAGATAAAGCAGGACAACATGAATTGGTGTTGATAATGGGTGACTTAAATGCACATATCAGGACAGACAGAACAAGATATGAGGACTGCCTGGGTCCACATGGGTTGAGCAATAGGAATAAAGAAGGAGAAGCCATTCTGGACTTCTGTCTGGCAAATGGCTTGATAGTAGCCAACACATGGTTCAGAAAGAGAGACAGTCACAAGATCACATACAAGAGTAGCCAACATGCAACTCAGGTAGACTTCCTCCTAGTAAGGAAAAGGCACTGGGGTAGAATCCATGATTGCAAAGTCATCCCCAGTGAAACAGTCGGTTCACAGCATAAACCAGTAGTTGCCACAATCAGCTGCAAGCAGTGGTCAGAGAAGGCTCTAAGGTCAACAGAGACCAAGCTGAAGACCTGGAAGTTGACTGGAGAGAAAGTACAGCAGTTCAAGGAATTACTCAGGGCTCTAGCACCCCAAGAAGAGGAAGAAATAGGTGGAGATGAAGAAGAGTGGCAGCACCTAAAAACAGCATGTGTTAGGACTACAGAAAAGATATGTGGCCAAGCCAGGTATGGAAATAAGGTACATAAGGAAAGCTGGTGGTGGAATGCAAAAGTGCAGGAAGTAATCAAAAGAAAGAAGGAATGCAGGAAGAAGTGGGAGATTGAAAAGATTGACCAAGCTAGGAAGGACTACTGGCTGGCTAACAAAGAAACTAAGAAAGAAGTTGCAATAGCAAAGAATAGGGCATCAGAGGCACTCTATCAGCTTCTGGAAAGTGACTCAGTAAGGGGCACAAAGAAACTATACCAGGTTGCAAGGCAAAGACAGAAAGATAAAGAAGATAGTCAGACACCCTTCATAAGGGATTGCAGCAACAACCTGCTTACCAGCCCACAGGACATCAGAGGCAGATGGAAGGAGTATTTCCAGCAGCTTCTGAATGAAGAAAACCCCACAGAAGTGGTACTGCTCCAGAAACAGCCTACAATGAGAGTAGAAGAGGAGCCCAGCTTAGAAGAAGTAAGAGCAGCACTAAGGAAAATGAAGTCAGGAAAAGCAGCGGGCTCAGATGAGGTCACAGCAGATATGATAAAGATGCTGGGTGAGCTAGGGGAGTAATGGCTCCTGAGGGTACTAATTGCAGTGTGGAGAGAAAGGCATATTACAGATGACTGGAGAATAAGCATACTCGTGCCAATGTACAAGAACAAAGGGGACATCGACAACTGTGGACAGTACAGAGGCATCAAACTCCTACCACATTGCATGAAAGTTCTGCAGAGGGTGATTGATAAACGGATACGCAGAATAGTAGAATGTAAGATGGGAGATGAACAGTTCGGATTCAGATCAGGATGCAGCACAATTAACCTGATGTTTGCATTGAAACAGATACTTGAGAAGAAACTAGAGAAGAGGAGAGAGTCAAACTGGGCTTTCCTAGACTTGGAGAAAGCATATGACAAGGTCCCAAGAAAGCTGATCTGGGCAGTACTGTGGTGGTTCGAGGTCCCAGAAACATTGGTAGAATTAGTACAGGCTATGTACAAGGACCCAGTGACTCAAGTACGAACAGTGTTTGGCCTCACTGAGGGGTTCCCAGTGGGAGTGGGTGTACACCAGGGTTCAGCTCTGAACCCACTGCTGTTTATACTGGTAATGGACTACATCAGCAAACAGGTTGGAGGGGTCAGAGCAACAAAGCTGCTGTATGCAGACGATGTGGCAGTACAGGCAGACTCTGATCTAGAGCTTCAGCAAAGGATAGGAGAATGGAATGCAAATCTGAAGGCACATGGGATGAAAATAAGCACAGATAAGACAGTGGTAATGGCAGCAGATTGGGGAAATCAGAAGAATCTGAGAATAGAGATAGAGGGGAAGATAGTGGAACAGGTAAACAGCTTCAAGTATCTGGGAGAGGTGGTTGAGGAGAAGAGTAGTCTGAATGAAGAGGTCAAAGCTAGAATCAGAGGGGCTGCAGCCAACTGGCATAGAGTATCAGGTTTAGTATATGACAGAAGAATGCCAAAGAAGCTGAAAAGTAAGGTGTACAAGACAGTGGTGCGACCAGTACTACTGTATGGTACAGAAACCTGGGCAGTAAAGGCAGAACAGTTGAAGAAGCTAGAGGTGATGGAAATGAAGTGCCTGAGAAAGGTGGTAGGATGCACACTGCGGGACAGGCGAAGAAATGAGGACATAAGAGCAGAAGCCAAAGTAGCTCCAATTGCAGAAAAGATCAAAGAAAACAGATTACTATGGTATGGGCACATGTGTAGAAAAGCAGAAGACAATCTGCTGAGGGAGATATGGGACAGACAGGAAGAAGGTAAGAGAAAGCAAGGGCATCCAGCAAAGAGGTGGATGGATTGTGTGAAAGAAGATCTGCGACAGTCAGGCATGAGTGTTGAAGAAGGCAGGAGAGTGGCACTGAATCAAGAGAGTTGGCGAAAGTTAATACGATACCCTGACCCCATGTAAATGGGAAAAAGGGGATGATGATGATGATGATGATGATGACTGGATGTTGGAGGTAAGGGAAAGGTAAAGTAGGTGGGGTGTGGTTAAATTAAATAAATTGGTTGAAGTATTAGATTGGATGGTTGGGAGAGAGGGTGTGGTTAAGGAAGTATAAGTTTAGGACCCCTGGGGGTGGGTGGGAATTGGGGTAGGGTAGGGGAGCGGAGTGAGCCTGCAGGGTGATTGGAGTGGGAAGAGCCAAAGGAAGGTAGAAGGCAGGTCTGTCTGGAATCAATCAGAAGAGTAGAGTAGAGGGCAAGTTAGATTTAAACATGCAAATGTATTTTTATTGCTCTTTTCCTGACCAGCTGCAAGATAACAAAAGGGAGATGTTAAAAATGTAAATGCAGTTAATGCGTAGCCCGGGAACTCCAGGAAAGTGTAACAGAATGACGTAATGTTTATCAGAACTGCAATTTCAATTTAAACAGAGAGAATCAGAAGGCATTGAGCATTTTGTCTTGATCATCCAACTCACAGCACTCTGCCTGTTGTCTTATGTAAGTTGTCGTAGACTTGTGTTTTCTTTCAGGAATAGCTAGAAACTAGAAAGATTAGACTAAGTGTTTTTCTGAGATGTGGCTGGTTTTGTGTAGAGATAAGTTAAACTCTAAGAGTACATTGCATGCATATAAGGATCCTGTACCAAGTCACTCTAATAAGCCTTGAGAGTGTTTAGTCATACTACCAATTGGATAATAATATTGCACAGTAATAACTGGACACCTTTTTAAGGGCCTTTGAGTAGGTGATAAATATTATCTGGGTGGTGGCAAGTGGTACTACTGCATAGTCTGGGTAAAAAGGGCACAGCTAGAGAACCTGTGCCAGCCTTCCCCAGAAGTGTCTGTGTGGTTGTATAAACTCTTATCACAAAGTGTGTGTGTGTGTGTGTGTGTGTGTGTGTGTGTGTGTGTGTGTGTGTGTGTGTGTGTGTGTGTCAGCTACTTGGGCAGGGACACAAAGCACTGGTTGGACAGAGAGAGTGATGGAGATTTTAGCTTTCCCAGTTGGCTGAGATCTGGACCTCTATAGCTGTGCCAGTGGGGAGTCTTATTGGGGACCTGGACAGCAAGGGAGCGACCAGCCCCGGAATGACTGTGGTCTCTGTGTGCTCTTAGGGGAAATTGCACTTTACTGTGTGTATTTGTTATATATGAGGAAAGGATAACAAATAATGGTGTTAGTGGTGAGGATTGAGGCTCCTTGATTGCATGTCCAGGGCACGGGTGTCACATTTGTGTTTGGCAGCAGTGGGATATCCACATCATATATTAATAAGTTGGCAAATATTAATTGGCTTGTAGTGGTGTGGGAAGAGTGAATCCTGTAGCTTGTGTACAGTGAGCTTTGAAGGTGTTTTGTACTCTAAAACAGCCACACAGTGAATACTCAGAGTTCAGATCACAATTGTTTTATTTCTTTTCTTAGCCTAGTTAGTCAGGGTGAGCAGGCAGCATGTCAGCAGTGGAGTATGGAAAGCTGACAAGGAGCCAGCTGGCAGAGCTGTGCCAAGCTAGGGGACTGGTGCATGGAAATCTGACTAAGGCAGATCTGATTGCAGCCTTGGTTACAGTTGCATCAGAACACAGCAACCAGGAGGATGATCAGATTGGCAGTGGAGATATAATACCCTCGGAGACTGGACAGCTCAACCTTTCTGCAGTGCACTTAAAAGTCCAGCTGGAGCTAAAAAGACTTGAGTTGGAGGCCAGGCTTGTGGAATTAGAAGCAGCTGAGAGACTGAGGAGTCTACAGGCTGAGGAAAATGAAAAACTGCTATGTCTGGAGGCTGAGGAAAAGGAAAGGCAGAGGTAACATCAGCGGCGCAGTGGTGCAGCGGTTAATGCTGTCACCTCACAGCAAGAGGTTCTCTGGTTCGATTCACGGCTGGGGTGCCTTCTGTGTGGAGTTTGCATGTTCTCCCTGCGTTCGCGTGGGTTTCCTCCGGGTACTCCTGTTTCCTCCCACATTCTAAAGACATGCTTCTGGAGCATTTCTCCCCGGGCCTCCACTGAAAACAGGATCTGTGGAACCTAGTCGGACCTTCCCAGTCAACAAATGTTAAAATAAAAAAAAAAAAATGAGAAGGAGATGCTAACTCTTCGCCAGAGTCATGGAGGTAATGGGAAAGGGAGTAACTGGACCCCAGAAGCACAAAAGGTCAGTTAATTTCTTCCACAGTTTAAAGCGGGAGATCATTTTGATAGTTTCATTCATATGTTTGAGAGGGTATGTAAACAGTATGAAGTTGACCAAGGGAACTGGGTATGGTTCCTGACCCCCTTACTCCATGGTAAAGCTGTAACTGTTTTATCTAAAATGCCTGACATTGCATGTTTTGATTTATCATGCTGTAAAAAATTGTCTGTTAGAATTTTTTAAGCCAACACCTGAAACATCTGAAACATATAGGACAAAGTTTTGTGAGCACAGACACAAGGCAGATGAAAGTGTGTGTGAATATGTAGCTGACATGAGCACTTATTTCCATAGGTCGGTGAGTGGATGTCAGGTCACCACCTTTGAAGGGCTGACACACCTTTTGGTGAGGGAACAAGCTCTTAGCACTTTGCCTGAGGACATGAGTATCTGGTTAGCTGATAGACAATGTGCTACTTCAGATGAGTTGGGGAAGAAGGGAGACCTATATCTGGCAAGCAGGGCAGCCCTGCACAGGAAGGGGACCCCCAGTACTGCTCATGGGTCTAAAGGAACCCATGGTGGGCAGCACAGACTGCCCCAACAGAATCTGACAGTAGCAGGGGAAGCCACTAGTCCAGGTACATGTCCAGGCTCTAGAATTAAATGTTTTGAATGCAACCAGTGGGGCCATGTGGCATACATATGTCCACAGAGGCAAGGTGGGGAACCAAAGGTGAGGGAGCCAGTAAGTGGGAAATAGAAAATGCCAATAGTAGGCTGTCTTGAGACAACAGGGGTACTAAACTACCATCCTGCAGATGTCCTGAGAGGGAAGGATTTGGATGAGGAAGTACCATGTACCTATGCAGTTACACGCAGTCAGGCTAGGAGACAAGCATGTGGGTCTGGTAGCCTTGGGGAGATCCAGACAGATTGCATACTTGCAGTTAGGACTGGTGAGATAGTTATTTCAGGGAGGGAGCTACTCTGTAGCAGTGAGACTGAATGTGAGCCACAGCTGCTAGTAGGTAATGATGCTCCCTTGGACAGAGTGACTGCAAAGGTGGAGGTGAGTAGTAGTACCTAGCTGACAGTGAGGCACCACTGTCAGAGGATGCCAGACTTCCTGTGGTAGTGGAGCTGGGAAGGGTTGCAAGCAGAGTTGAGACAGGCTCAGCTCTCAGACCCTTCATTGCAAGGCCTGAGGCAGGTAGCTAGGGAGGCACCTGATTCTCAAGGAAAGGGGGAATCTGTATACTGGGACAAGGGGTTACTATACAAAGAGTGGACCCCTGAGGGAGGGCTAGAAGATGAGAGAGTACAGCAGCTGGTAGTGCCTAGAGCCTACCATCTGGCGCTTCTAGCCATAACCCATGATATTCCCTTTGCAGGTCACATGGGCATAAAATGTACAAAGAGGCATATTATGCAGAACTTCTATTGGCCTGGAATTTCCAGAGATGTAACAGGGTACTGCAGGACCTGTGAGCAATTCCAAAAGGTAGGCAAGGCAGGAGACAAAGTGAGAGCTCATTTGATGCCTTTGCCTATGACTGAGGAGCCATTTCAGAGGGTAGCTATGGTTATTGTGGGTCCTCTGAGTACCCCAAGTTCCACAGGGAAAAATTATATCCTAGTGGTAGTGGATTATGCTACACGATACCCTGAGGCAGTGGCTTTGTTCTCCATTGAGGTAGAAAAGGTGGCAAATGCTTTGTTAGAGATTGTCAGCAGGGTAGGTTTCCCAAAAAATAATACTGACTGACAGAGGTGCCAGTTTTATGTCAGACCTGCTGGCTTGTCTGTGGATGTCCTGTGGGGTGAAGCACATGAAGACCACCCCCTACCTTCCCCAGACTAATGGTCTTGTTGAGAGGTTGAACTCTACAATCAAGTCCATGTTATGGGAATTTGCAGATCAGTTTAAGAGGGAGTGGGACAAATATTTGCCCCATCTGTTGCTTACTTACAGAGAAATTCCCCAGGAATCTACAGGTTTTTCAGACTTTGAGTTGCTATAAGGGCATAGGGTGAGGGGACCTCTAGATTTAATTTGAGATGAGTGGGAAGGTGAGTGCGAGTCTCAGTAGGAGTCTGTTGTGGCATACATCCTAAACCTCAGGACAAGGCTCAGGGAACTCATGGGCTTGGCCCAGGAGAACCTGGCAGAAGCTCAACAACAGAAAAAGGTGTGGTATGACAGGAATGCTCGAGCTAGAGAGTATGCTGTGGGGCAACAGGTAATGGTTCTTATTCCTGTCAGACACAACACGCTGCAAGCAGCTTGGGAGAGACCCTACAAGGTGGTAAGAATGGTAAGTGATGTTAATTACATGGTGGAACTGCTAGGCAGATGGCGGGGGCACAAACTGTACCATGTTAACATGATGAAACCTTACCATGATAGGGAGGTCCTTGTGCTGAGCATTTGTAGTGGATTGCAGGAGGAGCCTGAGGGAGCTCTGGGGACTAATCTCCTTAGTGAGGCTTGGGCTGACACCTCAGTGGAAGGGGTAGCAATGTCCCAGAAGCTATCTCCTACCCAGGTTCAAGAAATCTGAGCAGTGTTGCAGGAATTTGGGGACATGTTCATTGGGAAACCAGAGTGCACCCACCTAGTGCAGCACCACGTGGATACAGGACCCCAAGGGCCTATTAGGCAGGCCCCTTATAGAATGCCTGAGAGAGTCAAACAGACTCTGAGGGAGGAGGTACAGGAGATGTTGGAACAAGGAGTGATTCAAGAGTCCAACAGTCCCTGGGCCTCCACAGTGGTACTGGTGCCAAAGAAGGATGGCAGCACCAGGTTCTGTGTGGACTACAGGAAATTAAACAGTCACACATAGTCGGATGCTTACACCATGCCTAGGACAGATGAGGCCCTAGAGCAGCTGGGTGGGGCTTGATCTTACCAAGGGTTACCGGCAGGTGCCCTTGACTCCCAGTGCTAGAGAGAAGTCAGCCTTTGTGAGTCCTTTTGGCTTGTATGAGATCACAAAAATGCCTTTTGGGATGAAGAATGCCCCAGCGACTTTCCAGAGGCTAGTGGATTGTATCCTAGCAGAAGCAGGAGGGTTTGCCCTTGCTTACCTAGATGATATTGCCATCTACAGCCATTCCTGGCCAAAGCACCTTCAGCATGTCAGGGAGGTGCTGGGCAGACTACAGAGGGCAGGGTTGATCATTAAGCCGAGCAAATGTCAAGTGGGTATGGCAGAGGTCTCCTACCTAGGACATAGAGTGGGGAGTGGTAAGATAAGGCCAGAACCTGCCAAAGTGGAAGCCATTCAGGCATGGCCTGCACCTGTTACCAAAAAGCAGGTGAGGGCATTTTTAGGGACAGCAGGGTACTACAGAAAGTTTGTCCCCAGTTATAGTACCATAACTGTTCCCCTCACAGGCCTGACAAGGAAGAATAGGCCAGATAAGGTAGTGTGGACCCCAGCATGTGAGTAGGCATTCCAGAAGCTTAATGAAGCTATGGGAGGACCCACTGTGTTAGCTGGTCCAGATTACAGTAAATAATTTGTTGTGCAGGTGGATGCTTCAAGCCATGGGGTGGGGGCGGTACTTAGCCAGATTTCTTCAGAGGGAGAAGAGCATCCAGTGATTTATCTCAGTCATAGGCTCCAACCCAGGGAGGAATGCTATGCAGCTGTAGAAAAGGAATGTCAAGCCATAGTGTGGGCATTGCAGAAACTCCAGCCTTATCTGTATGGAAGGAAATTCACTGTTATGACAGATCACAACCCCCTACCATGGTTAAACAGAGCCATCCAGCAAAATGCCACATTGCTAAGATGGAGCCTGGGGTTGCAAGCATATGATATGTCAGTGCAGCACCACAGTGGGGTTAGCGATGCCAATGCAGATGGGATCTCTTGACAGGGAATGGGGTGAGGTACACTCAGATAGACCTAACCCTCTCAAGCGACGTTTCTCAAGGGTCACTTGAAAAACTAGCTTGAGTTCTCCGTGGAGGAGAGAAATGTGAAGGCTGCCAGCCTAGCCAGATAGAATTGTGCAGATAATTCTGTCATTTGTAAATATGAATGTAAATTGCAAGCCTGTTGTCTTATGTAATGAAATACTGCTACATGTGGAACTGGAAATAAATGTGACAACAGTGCACTCTACTGACCAAAGTAAAGCATGTGGTGACCCTTTGAAGTAAACAGTGGTGCCGAAAAGTCTAGGTGAAGAAATTCTTTCTATTGTTTTAACCAAGAGCTAAATTACTAGATTTAAACATGCAAATGTATTTTTATTGCTCTGTTCCTGACCAGCTACAAGATAACAAAAGGAAGATGTTAAGAATGTAAATGCAGTTAATGTGTAGCCTGGGAACTCCAGGAAAGTGTAACAAAATGATGTAATGTTTATCAGAACTGCAATTTCAATTTAAACAGAGAGAATCAGAAGGCATTGAGCATTTTTGTCTCGATCATCCAACTCACAGCACTCTGCCTGTTGTTTTATGTAAGTTATCTTAGACCTGTGTTTTCTTTTAGGAATAACTAGAAACTAGAAAGATTAGACTAAGTGTTTTTCTGTGATGTCAGAACTGTACTACTGAATTATTTTAAGTATTTCTTTGTGATCTCTGAACTCCTGACTAGCTCTGTGTAGTAGAAAGTATTGTCTTGTGGTTTTAATTATTTATTATTAAATATTTTAAAACATTTTAACTGTGGCTAGTTTTGTGTAGAGATAAGTTAAGCTCTAAGAGTACATTGCTTGTATATAAGGGTCCTGGACCAAGTCACTCTAATAAGCCTTGAGACTGTTTAGTCATACTACCAACTGGATAATAATACTGCACAGTAATAATTGGACACCCTTTAAGGGCCTTAAAGTAGCTGATAAATATTAGCTGAGTGGTGGCAAGTGGTACTAATGTATAGTCTGGGTAAATAGACACAGCTGGAGAACCTGTGCCAGCCTTCTCCAGAAGTGTCTTGTGTGGTTGTATAAACTCTTATCTCAAAGTGTGTGTGTGTCAGCTACTTGGGCAGGGACACAAAGCACTGGTTGGACAGAGAGGGTGCTGGAGATTTTAGCTTGCCAGCTGGCTGAGATCTGGACCCCTATAGCTATGCCAGCGGGGAGTCTTATTGGGGACCTGGAGAGCAAGGGAGCGACCATCCCCGGACTGGCTGTGATCTCTGTGTGCTCTTAAGGGAAATTGCACTTTAATGTGTGTATTTGCTATCCTTTCCTCCTATATGAGATGCCCTCTCTGGTGTTAGTGATGAGGGTTGAGGCTCCTTGATTGCTGGTTCAGAGCACAGGTGTCACAACTTCCATAAGTCATTTTTGTGTAACCTGCTGCCATGTCAGTCTACTCCCAGTCTGGCTGGGTCAAAGCCATTAATATCCCTAAATTATTCTTGAACTTATCTTTGACTAGTGGGAATGGGATTTGATCCTCCAGCCTTGATGATTTAGCTGCTACCATATTCCTCTTCTCAGATGCTACTACTGCCTTCTTAACAACACACTGCAGAAAATTTTCATCTACACTCCCTTTTTGTCCAGCAAATAGTCCTCTATATTGCTTTTTTGCTATTGCATGAATTCTCTTCAAAGACAGGACAGCATACCAGTGATAGCAACCAAAATGTGTGTGTGTGTGTGTGTGTATGTGTATATATATATATATATATATATATATGATATATATATATATATATATATATATATATATATATATATATATATATATATATATACACACACACACACACACACACACACACACACACACACACACACACACACACACACAGAGAGAGAGAGAGGGCTTTCTGTGCATTTAGTAAAGTTCAGCTAAAATTACCCTTTAAAATCTTCATCTCACAACATGACCTTGAAGGGGCCAGCATGGAGAAAATTAAAAGATTAACAGTTTATAGCTTTGTTTATTAGACTTAATCAGCTACAATTCTTGTTTTAAAATGGTATTAAAACTTTTAAGAGAATGTTATCAGTTTAAGCATTTTAAGCAATCTAAGCAATATATTGTTTTTCTGTTTGGGTTTATTACTATCAAATAGCACATTAGAAATCAAAATTCTACACATCAGAAAAGATGAGCCAGAACAATTCATATTTTTAGCAGCTAACAAAATCAGCCTTCTCAAATTCTGAAAGAACAAAGGAACACAAGCTTTTCATAAAAGCTGTGGACTCAAGTTGTCTAGCTGAAAAGTTTGCACCTCCTTCTTCAACCTCCTTACACCTAGTGTTGTAGCATTATAGCAGCTGACCACAGAATTTAAAGAAAAATGAATGCTGCAACCAGTAGCACACTGCAGACAAAAAATGGGTGGTAATTCCATCAACCTTCTTTATCAAATTCCTTGGTTATGTGAAAAAAAATGAATGCCCTTCCATCAGCTTCCTATCTCCATTTCAAAGAAACTAGAAGAAACAAAAAATAAGTTCCACCTGTTAAATACTGCCTGATATGTTGATCAGCCAAGAATTTTAATAACAGCACATGTGGTTTGATTGCTTTCTCCGTTTTCCTTAACTAGCAATCGCTTTCAGAGAGCTAAGAATGAATATATAAAAGAACAAGTGTAGCTGTTCGGAAGCACACAGAAAAAACATATATAATTAATCTATCTGGTCACAAACTGCTGTGAGACCTTATGATTCAAGAGTTAACAGCTTCAGAATTGAGAAGTTTCAGACAGCTAATAACTTAATTTACTATATATATATAAATAAAATGAAATGAAAGAATTGTGTATTCTTCATTTTTTCATCGATCATATTCTGTCCTAGTGACAGAAAAAGAAAAGATATAGAAACACAATAAACAGCCTGTTCAATACCAGCTACAAACACTGCAATTCAGTTCATCACTTTATTTTATCAATTAGCCAAAAACAGAGAAGAGAGGAAAAAACCAACACATATAAAGCAGCACCTTTTCTGATGCAGATGTTGAAGTTATGTTTCACAAATGTGTTCATCCAAATACTTAATCCCTTGCAAAATAAGTGATGTCTTCTGAACTGGGGGAATGTACTGGGCAGATTAAGATTGTTAGAAAACTCATCAACTGAAAAATTTGGTTTGTCATAATAATTAAGGTGCATACATTATAGATTCGAGATGCAGAGTTTAATTCTTATATGAGATAACTGAATAGGTTTAAAATTACTCACAAGGTCAGTTAATATAGTATTAACTTATTAAAAAAATACAGTTTTTATTATAAAAAGAAAGCCCTTAGAAGCAGAAAGAATGAATGGGTAGTACACTTAGCTTGTCAGAACAGAAAGACAATGCATAATTGACTGCTGGTGACTTCTAGACTATTGACGCTTCAGACTGTGTAAGAGTTCAGCTACTAAAAGTGCTTGCATTGCCTGACTTTTATTATAAATTCGATAAATCCCAGATTTACTTTTCATGTAGACATACGTCCGGTTGATCTGTTTCCGTGAGAAGCTGAACACAGAGAATACTTCCCCTTTTCTCAGTTTTATGGTACATCTTCCTGCAATGTTCTTTTGTTCTTCCTATCTCTGAGACAGGAAGTGAGTAATTCTGTGGTTCACTGTGGGCTGCTGGCAAAATGCCTTCTGCGGTTACAGCCATGAGGTGTGCAATTCCTCCACTTCCTCAATCACAGCAGTGCTGAGCAGATCTGACTGAGATTTGCACTCATTAATTCCTCAGTCAGTGCACCACCCCCATTTTTAAGAGATATGATGTTGTTCAGCTTTGTGTCTTAAAATGCAAAAATAAGCTAAACACCCTTCATATCAATGGATGCATTACGGGCTCAGGACCAAACTCTGTTTTCTTTCTAAGTAGTTTGGCTTCCGGCAACCTTAAATGAGCTTGAAAAATTATCCTAATCATATTTCTCCCCCTAACTCCTAAAGCAACACTCTTTCATTCTCTGACTTCTTTCATGCAGAGGCATTTATGCTCTACTGCTAACCCTAAGATCAGCAGGGATATTTTTTATATTGATAAAGATTATTTTGGCAAACTTCTCATTCTATACATACAATACAACCTTTTAATAAGGCTAATAATGCAAATGGGGGTAACCCTTATTTCATTACACAGAAGCTCCATATATGGCCATTTTTCAAACTTTAGTATACCAGATCATGTGGATTACTACGTCTATAAAGACAGGTTAGAAAATAATGTTGATGTTAAAGCTTCTTTAGGCTTAGAACATAGATATTTATTTGTTTCGGAATTGGTATATATAAGTAGGGGGTGAGGGATGCGAGGGGTGCAGCTTCCTACTTTAATGGTCTTACTTTTGCTTCGTTTCTGCTTGTTATCATGGTTGCCAGGTGGTTCCTTTCACAGGGAAAGGAATTCGGCAGTCCATGCTTTCATTGTAAAGCTGTTTCGGTGGAATCAGCTCGGGTAAGTCAGATTCATATAAACATGCTATTGTTTAAAAGAAATAGACATATATATATATATATATATATATATATATATATATATATATATATATATATATATATATATATATATATATATATAGACATGGATTCACTTCAGATTATCGAATTACCAAAATGGTTGAGACCATAAGATCGAGTTTTTAGAAACTCGAAAATCTAAACTGAATAAAAAAAACATATAAAGCATTAAAGCAACGTTTCTGCAGGGGGGCAAGGCCCCTGCACCCCACACACACCCTACTTAAATATACCAACTCCGAGATTGCACTACACTGAAGAAAAGGGAAATCTCCCATTCTGTGCTGTATGCAGAAGCACAGAATGGGAGGTTTCCCATGTCCTCGTTGTAGTGCGATCTCAGAGATCATATATGTAAGCAGCAGATTGTGTGTGAGGTGCAGGGGGGCTTGCAACCCTGCAGAAACTTGCTTTAAGGTTGTGTATGTTTTTTTTTTATTCACTTTAGATTTTTGAGTTTCCAAAAACTCGATCATATGGTATGCATTTCGAGTTTTTGGTAACTCAATAATGTAAAGTGCACCCATATATAGATTATAGATATATAGATATATATATATATATATATATATAAAATCTTTTTGATCATATTTTCTTAGTTTTTGTTTGTTAATGCTTTTAAGTTTACTCACGATTTTAGTTTTGAACTATTTTCATTGCACCTTTCTGAATTAATTTTGTTAGATAGCTAAGCAGACTGGGTGTTTCTATGGAGCTGGCTGGAGAGCATGTTATCCAATTTGAAAGTCCAAGTCCTAAACAGACTTTAAGCATCATTATTGGCAGTTCATAGGCTGATGGATGCCCATTTTAGTGTCTTACCTAAGCCCATGCTATAGCATACAAAGGCAACTCTCCCTCCCCCTGTAGTTACATATCTGACTCCATGTTATTTTTAACTACCATATCTATGCACCATGATATTTTATTGCCACACATGGCCTTGGATCTGTTAAATCTTTTACATTCCCCTGGAATTTCAACTGTTAATATGGCATTGGCTCTGTTTAAAATACAGCTGTCAATATATGTTATAGGGCTCCACACTTGGCTGCACAATCTTTCCAATAGATTAGCTAGACAAACAAGTGTTTCCTGTCCTGCAATAGTATAACAAACCCTATTAGGCACATCTACACTGGTGGTATTCATCCACCCTTCAACCCCAGTGAGAACTCAGGGTCTGCCCTACTTATCCATCATGGCCATCTGGCTGAATTAGAAACCCCAGACCTAAGGCAAGCACTTGTAGCTGGTAGAGGGTCATTTGTCCCCATTGAGTCATTATTTTATATTTATTTCCATTTTTTGTATTTTCTTTTTGGCAGGTCTGGACTGGGTAATGTTTTGTATACACATGTGTAATAATGACTAAGTCCATGTAGGCATGTGTAATAATGACTAAGTCCATGTAGGCTCCTGGTCTGTGGGACACGTACAGCCTTGATTTAGGAAGTTAGATCTGGAGTAAAACAGACATGCCCATCTGGTATCAGATACAATTAGAACTCTGGGTCTGGGGGACTCCCATGACCCCATTTCATTAGTTTTATTAGCTGGATAGTCACAGGTATGAGCATAATTCTCCCTGATTTCCTGCTAGTTTTATCTTCGACATTCTAATGTACTCCACAGCCCTTTAATCCTGACACTGACTCTAGAATATCCTCCACCCTTTTAAAGAGGCACTCCCTCATTGATTCCAAAGTGGTGAAAATCATCATATTCCCATCTAATAGGGCTATGCATTAACCATGGTCCACCGGACCATTACTCCCGCTCATAATATGGATACTATGTAAGATTTAGGCTCCCACATAGGTCCATCCTCCTGCAAGCCTATGCGCTCCTATCTTGGCTTGAAAATAGTTCTGTCTTCCATTTCAGACTACTGGCAAGAACCTCAGTGATAAGGACTGTGGCATCCTGTCCTATCTTGATGAAATGGAGGAGGATATGATTACTTTACCATCTAATAATTTATTATAGCAAAATGGGCTCATGAGGTTGAGACACGTATATCCCTCTGGTTTAGGTAGCTTTTTATAATATATTATCAAATTTTATTTCTGATACATTTATGGTGACTATCTGTTTTCAGCTTGAGGGGTTCTTCATAGTGGTAGCTTGTCCATTCATACCCATAAGCTTCATAGCTCCTGGCAGGCTATATTTCCTATGTTAACAGGCCACCCCTTCCATCTTTAAGTGTATGTTGGGCTAATTTCCTGCCAAACGCCTCAGCCTCCCCCCCCAATACTCCCAGCAAGGAGACTTAATCTACCCTACCCATATTAGGATTCTGTACACAGTTCAATAAGTCTATTACAGACTTGCATCCCACCATTTTTTGGCAACATCACAAGCCCTGCCTCATGTGGCCCAGGCAGGTATGACCCTAGCCCTGAACAACCTCCTGGCTTTACCCAGAATGATACCGCAGTACAAGGACAAAATGATTGACCTCAACAATTGGCTAAGTTTCTGGTATCATTCAAAGTGGATCCAGTATCTGTCTGCCCGGGATGACATGATCGACAAACCACAATGCTGTGCCAGAGATGGTCTTGCACCCCTACAGTGCCTTGTTTAGGCAAGGCTCAAAGGTCAAAACCACCATTGTTAACAGATATAAGCATGCAAAATCTGAAGATAATGCTACTCAATGCTAGAAGTCTAAACCTCAAAATGCACTCTCTCGAGGCACTCCTAAAAATGGAGAACATCGATATCTGTGCAGTAACTGACCTGTTTCAAGGCTGAAGAGACCACCCCTGAAATACCAGGCTACAACTCTTACCACACTTTTCGGCCACCAAACCAGGATCAAAACTCTAAAGGTGGAGGAGTGTCTATATTCATAAAGGATATTCACACCTCCAGTCTAGTTGCCCAACACAATGCATCTGAAATTCTACAGGTGCAACTAAAACTAGGTAAAACTGCAATCCAAATTGTAGCTTGCTACAGATCCCCCACCATGCCCCAAGATTCTCACTACATTTTTCTAAACACACTGGAAAATATTAAGATACAACCAAACACCCTAATACTGGGTGATTTCAACTACCCTGCCATTAATTGTCAAAACTACTCAGATACCAACACCTTTGCCCAATGGTTCTTGGAATTCATAAATTCCAAAGCCCTGGACCAAATAATCCATAGTCCCACCAATGCTCAAATATCCTAGACCTGCTCATTACCAACATGAGAGATTGATGCTCCACACCAGTGGTCACCCCCTCATTGGGCAGGTCTGACCATAAGCAAATCACCCTTGATGTCCACATCCCACCCCCCCAGTAGGGAAGCCTCCATAAAAAACTACTC
>NC_056726.1:1440558668-1440571168 GCF_019279795.1 Protopterus annectens
TGCTGTTGTACAGTAGGTTCATCAGTACTGGGTAGGAGAATGCCTTGCATGCCAGACAAAGGGCACCTCAAAGCAGTCTGTAAGATACTGAGTATAATGACAGGGCTTTGAGGTAGCCTGTGCAAGACACATTGTTTAGGAATTGTATCCTTTTAATAAGATATCTCTGTGGATATTCCATTTGTTGCATGTGTCTGGACAGATACATGTCAAACGAGGTAGCATATTCAATGATTAGCCTAATCAGGGCTGAGTAAAGGGGGGCAATGACATCTCTAGATCTAAACGCAATCTATGCTTTATAAGCTGAGTAATATAGAAGGACTTTCTTATGACACTGGACATATGCTGGCTGAAAGTTTGGTCACTCTCCACATAAGTTCCCAAATTGTGAACAACTGAGTCAACTTTTAAGGCCATATTGTCAATGTGTTTTTTGCATTTAGTTTTAGTTTATGATTCTGGCATTAGTTATTTGTTTGGTACAAACCTTCCTGCATATGGATAAGTCATTTGGGGATTCAGTAACTACTACTTGCTTGCAGACATCTTCAAATTACGTCAGCCAGAGTGCTTTGGTATTGGCTTTTACTTCAGAGAAGTAGATGCCAAATAGAAGAGGTCCCACCACCAAACCCTCCAAAGACTCCATTGGTGACTGGTCTCTTTGTAGAGGGAGCTTCCCTATTTTGATCTCCTGTTTCCTATCTATGAGATAGCTGGTAATCTAGTAGGTGATGCAGGGGCTTATTCCCATTTTATTTAGTTTTACTACTATGCATGAATGGGTGATTTACTCAAATGCCTTGGCCAAGTAGAGGTATGCAATGTGTACTGTTTTACCTTCATCAGTTGTTTTAGTGACCTATTCAATGAAGTCCACCCGGATAAGTAGTCATGGCCTGCCCTTGATAAATCTAGACCTAGATCAGTCAATTGATTGGTGGTTCCCTATGCGCTTATTGATTAATTCTATGACATGTTTTTCCATGGTTGGTCAGACATATGGGTCTATATTTGCCTGGGTATGTAGAAGATTCTTCCTTATGTAGGGGAAATACTGTAGCTGTTCTCCATTTCCTTTATACAAAACATGTATGGGATCATACAGGCCATTTTTTCACTATCACTGATATTTATATACCTTATTTGTAAACAAGTTATTACCAACAAGAAAAAAAAATACAGCTCGCATGAACAAAATGCATAGCAGCATATACATTGGGTTACTATTACCTGATCGAATGTTTAGGTTACTGAATACCTAAGCGTCGATCTGGTAACAGCGAAAACAAAAAAACATGAATGGCTGATTTAATACAGGGAGAGAATTCCCATGGCCATTATGTGGATTTTGCCCCTTTCCTCACTGTAGAGCAATCTCAGAGTTGGTATATTTAGTTAGGGGGTGTGGGGGGCAAAGCCCCCAACTTCATTTTGGTTTAAATTTTTTTTTTTTTTTGCGGCCGAGGGAATTCATTCCCTACATTAAATCAGCAGTTCGCTGTTTTAATTTTTCGAAATTACCAGTTTGACGTTTAGGTATTCGCTAACCTAAACATTTGATTGGTTAATATAGATGCCATACATTATATAACAGTCGGTGGCAGGGATTGAAATTAGCAACAACCATATAAATAATAAAACAGTATAACAACCTGACAAAGTGTAATGTCTGGCTATATTCCACAGGACTGCCCCCAATTAAATGTGACATCTGGCTATATCCTATCGGACTGCCAACAATAAATGTGACATCCCCACTATCCTGGGTCAATAACTAAGGAGCTTCAATCCTCACTACTGACTCCAATGTGAGACTGTTACTTAAACAGGAGTAATATTTCACAATTTTCCCCTAAGAGCACAACAGGAACATGCTCTCTTTCCCTGGGGCTGGATTGTATACTTCTGTCCACCCTTGATGTAATTCAATATTACACACTTTGGAGCAATGTGTCCCGGTTTAATACCTCTGATATACTCGCACACAAAATACATTTAAATCTCACACAACCAAACACTTCTGAGAAAGCTTGACACAGATTTCCAGCTGTGTCCCTTCCCCAAAATAATATGGTAATGCTGCCATCAATCAGAGTGTCTTCATGCCCTTCTAAAGGGGTGTCCAAATATGAAAATTAAATATCAAAATAAATTATAGCTATAAGCAGAAGTAACCAAGCCTTCAAGATGACCCTGGGGAGTATCAAACAGGTATAAACACTCTCTAATCTCTAAAGAAAAAAAACACCTATTTCTAGCCAGTAATAAAAAACATTTAATAATAAGTAAAATGATTACAAGAATGCAAATCAATAACTTTCAATAAACACCAGAGGTCAATCACCAGAAATGTAAAATTAAAATGCAAGGATAGAAGTCCAAATCATTTTAGAAAAACTCTATCTTAATAACTAAGCTTTTCTAATCTAACTGGAGAATACTGTCTCTGATCTAATCTAAAACCTAACAGCAAGGCAAAGGCAGGCTTACAGTTTTTGATGAGTTTTCTTTTCTTTGGGTATCACTGCACAGCACTGTAACTAACTGCAACTCTTCAAAACTGCTGAGGTTCACAAACTGCACAGCATTTGACTAACTACTAACTACACAGCTTAACAGTCTCAACTGCCTTATTTTTAAAGCTGTTTGAAAAAAGTACTTTTTCTGGTCAGTCAGCTGTTCAAATAACTACCTAGCAACCAGGAACATTTTAATCACATCACCTACTGTTCAGCTGATTCTTCACATTACTTTAGAAAGTCCACCACAAACATGTGCAATTAGAAATGTATAAAAACACTGACACATTCTTTGAACATTCTGTAAAAAGAGGGAAATACTCAACATTTTAAAAAACTTATTTACATTTCACAATTAGACATTCTGGCATACAAATGAATCTGAGAATATATACTAATCTCCTGCCAGACAAGCTAACACAGATAGATGACAGTGTTTTCATTTTCTTCACACAAAGTACAAAAAGAATGAAGTTATCAATTTGTGTGATGCCTCTATGTTACTGCATAGCTAGTATAAACTTCAAATTGGCTGGTACAGATTGCTGAAAGAGGAATCTTACTTATCTAAAATATGAATTACTTGTTTTGCAACAATCATTTAACAGTTTGTGTCTTCAATATGTGACTCATGAGAATAGCTTATTGTGACTGTGTCCCAAGATGAGCTCAATTATTGGGGCAAGGGAAAAAACATACCTGTGACTACAATATTCTCATACATTTTGTAATTTTAATACAAGCCACAGTTTACATGTATAGATCACTGTTTATGTGTTCATTGTCAGTGAAACACGAATGATTACTATGTTTTCATGTCTGCAGATCCTATGTCTAGGAACTTTTTCATTAAGCATGTCCTAGATCTGATTTAAGATTTTGCCACTAGCTTCCTTTAATCCTATGCATGTTTCTTTTTTTTCCATGTAATCCCAAACCAATCCTTATAAGCTGATTATCTGTAGAAGTAGATACGAATACTAATATTTGTGTAAACGTATGAATATTATGAAAATGGTATGAGGTATTGGTACCTTCTGACAAACAAATGAAGAATACCAAATTTATCACACATACAAAGTATCTAAATGATGTGGTCTGAAATATTTACTGTTAAAATCTGTAAGCAAAATTTGCGACAGACAGGAAGAAGGTAAGATGAAACAAGGGGGTCCAGCAAAGAGATGGATGGATTTTGTGAGAGGAGATCTGTGACAGTCGAGCATGAGTGTCACAGAAGGCAGGAGTGCAGCACTGAATCAAGAGAGATGGAGACAGTTAACACAATACTTTGACCTCAAGTAGAAAATGGGAAAAAGGGGGGGGGGTTGATGATAATGATAAAAATCTGTAATAAAAATTACTTTTTATATTTTATTGAAATATTATACACACTAACAAAGACTAATGGAATAAAATAACTGCTTACATAAGTGACTGTAGCAATTCTTATCATATGCATCACTGTGGTTCATTAAATACCCAGTCAGTATAAACTCCTTATATAATAGAGATTCAAACTTTACTATATACTCCTTGGGTGTTTGTTTTTGTCTTATTAGTAAGCATTTCTTTTTGACACATGACAGTATTGGTAACATTTGTAACTGAAGGAGTAACATAATTTTCCATTTACTATATACTCCTTGGGTGTTTGTTTTTGTCTTATTAGTAAGCATTTCTTTTTGACACATGATAGTACTGATAACATTTGTAACTGAAGGAGTAACATCATTTTCCATTTCTTTGTAATCATCTCCTGGCTATTGTTAATAAGTCACAGAGATGAAGGAATTGATGCTTGGGTACAGATCCTGGACCTGGGTTGTAAACAACACAAAATGGTTTATCAATATAAATTAATCGCAATCTTTTTAGCCAAAAATTATGTTGAACTATGCAATCATACACCATGCACTGTCAATTTGTTTTGATTAAAGATTTCCATCTCCAACAACCAACACCTTTTTTGAGATCGTTAATCATTATGTATTTATTGTAGTTAAAGATAGAACATTTCATTTCAGCATAATCTCAATAAGTAATCATTGATACAATATTTATACTTATTATTTTATATATTTTGGATAAATATGATTTGCCTATCTTACCATTTGTTTTGAGATTGCTTAGAAAATCAAGAAAGGCTAAGTATTGCTTTCTGTTATTTTTGACATTAAATCACCTTTAAAGAATAAAAACTGCTATCTGCTTATGTGTGTCTCTCTCTTTCTATATACATACCTATGTATGTATACAGATCATCATTCTCAAATTAGTCTATGTTAAACACTTTATTATGCCTTAACAGTTGATTCTAAAGGACACAAATCCATATTTTTAACTGAAACTTTTTAAATTTAAACTTTCTATGCATTCTAATATTAATAGGTTCATAGGTTGGTACTAGGCTATTGGCCCTAGGCATAACAATTCACTGGCTATTTCTTCCCACACTATTTACTTCTCTGGACCCCTGTCTAGCAGGGCGTATAATATTATAAGGAATAATGTGAAAAACAATGCTTTTTATCCTAGGCTACCTACATATAACATTTCTAAATGTTTAAATATGTTGTTTATGGATGTATCAACTGTTAGATTATTACTGTTTTAAATAAACATTCCTTTAGCAGCTGCTACATATTAGTTAACATTTGCATAGGTTATACAGTAATATTTTTGCTTTATTAAGTTAAATAGTTTCATGCATTTTTTTGAATATTCAGATTTTAATTATAAAGCTATAATTTACTTTTCTCAGCCAGGTAATATCTTTCCACCATCTTTCCATTCTCTTATAGGAAGTCCCAATGTTATTCTAGTTTTGACAGGAACCATAAATGTTTCAAATTTTGTTAAATAGTTTAATGTGGCCTTTAGAAGTAATCAAATAAGTGGTTTGTATGATATATAGTATTTGGGCTAAAATATCCATCTTGATTAGAAAGAATAACCACTTCCATAGGAAAGAATAACTCACACTTTTTGTTATTGTTTTAATATTCTCTTAAGTTCATTTTAGAATGTATTATTTATTTACAATTGCTTGTAATATCAGAATTAAAACACTGCACAGCAAAGGAGTCCCAAGGATGCTGACAAACAACAATTTATTATAATCTGTGGTTGGTCAGCATCCATGGGACACCTTTGCTGTGTGATGGTCTTACTTTGGTTTTCAGATTTATTTACTCCCAGTGGCAAATTTGTAGCTGTTAGCCTTTTCTGTTTAAGGACTTTTTGCCATTCAGGATTCTGACTTCTGTATCATTTATTTAAACTACTTCTAACATGTTTTAACAACTAAGTTGGGACTCATTTTATTAAGTGGTGGTCCAGGAGCACTGTCTTGTTAAATAACTTGCTGAGAGTCATGCGGCAGGCAAATGGAGACTGAAAAAAATTAAAGCAAGGATGACAGGATAAAGCTCATGGCCTTAATCTTCAGAGCTAACAAGCACCACTGAGTTAAAACTTCATCATTCTTGTACATATATATTTAATAATGCAGAGGAATAAAATCCAAGGCAACATTCATAAAGTACTTTTTGGAGCAGAGAAATGTAATCTGAAATATTTCTCATGGTGCTTGAAGTAGTTTGTTCTCAGTTATGTTTAGGTGCAGAAGAGATGCAGATCTTTTGTTACTAGCGGTTTCACACCTAGTGGTGATATTTTCTCCTGGGCATGCCAAAGACTGATGTGCTGTTATTTAAAGGAATGGCAAGGAAGATATAAACAAACAGTGAAACAGCAGAAGCATAACTCCCTTGCAGCTATGCTTTAGCAGATAGGTAACTAACTGTTTCAGTTGCAATAATTAAAGTTGATTCTTATGTGTGTAGTGATCTTGACAGTATATGTTACTCACATGCATCAGACCTGGAAGCTAGTATGCAGTGCAAGGTCACCATAATTCAGATAAATATATGACTCTTAAAGTAATAACTCACATATATCGGAAAAATAGCACCCGTATAACTTAAATCAATGAGTCCAGCATAAAAGGAAAAAATATGTTGCGTAATTACATAACACAACAGCATTTACTGTGAGTCCCTGTAAGTCATTATAATAATACTTAAGTATAGAAAATGTAATTAAATTTATCTGCATATGTCATAAAGCCCGACATTTCAAAATACTGTATTCCTTGGCAACTTATGGTTTTACAATATTCATCAATAGATCACTCTTGTAGAAGCCTATATTTAATATCTGTCCAGGGAGTAGACTAACCAGACATATTCCATAGCTTTAGGCCTCCTACCACATGCCATAGCTAATGTACAGCATGAGGAAGTTAGAATAAAGTCAGAGGCTAGGATGCCAAAACTTCAGAACATGGGGGGTGGAGCCTGAATGGCCAACTGAAAGAAGCAGTTTCTCAGAACTCCATAAACTAATATAAAATACAGGAAATAAATATTTTTTTTCAAGACAAATAGAAATGATATAAAACTAGAAACTTTGGTAGACTTATGTGAATTTTTTTCCTGTCAAACTACAAAGAAGAATACTTTACCTGTTGAGATGAGTACCTCGAAGAATTCTCACTCTTGACGTGGCTTTAAAAAGAGAACTACAACTGCTGACTACTGCAATACAAGAACTGCCATTAAAAATGGATGACTTTAAGGAAAATTTACAAAATCCCAAGGAAAATTGTCAGAAACAAACAGATACACTTAAAGAACTCATTCAGCAACACCAATCTAAAATAACTAACATAGAAACCACCCTGAATAACTCTGAGGGAAGACTCAAAGAAGAGGAAACACAGAAGGAATTGCTTATCAAACAAAACATTTGGCTTCTTAACAAAGCGGATGACCACAGGGAGAGGAAGTCTAACATAATAATATTTGGCATCCATGAGAGAGCTGAAGGAGAAGATATCATCACTTTCTTAAATACGTGGATTCCAGAAGTCTTAGACTTAAAAGAAGGTTTCTCATTTGGCATTGAGAGAGCCCGTACAGCTTTAGGAAGGACAGCATCAACATATTCTTCTACTTCTCCTAGATCAATAGTTATAAAGTCTTTATCCTATTTGGATAAAGAACTGGTCCTAAAAACTGCCTGGAGAGTCCTCTAAAATATAATCAAAACCCAATAAGGTTTGACAATAATCATTCTGCTAGAGTCCTGGAACAGAAGAAAAAGGCTTGGCCACTTCTAAAGCTTCTAAAGCAAAAGAACTTCAAAACACAACTTGTCTTTCCTGCCAGAATAAAAATCTTGCATCTAAGTGAAATGAGAACTTTCAACAACTTAGAGGAAGCCAAAAAACAATAATATTATATCCATAAATGAAGATATGGATTGGACAGCTCCTTTGTTGAAAATGGTTACTGATAAATATTCTTGGACTGATGTTAAAAAGAAAAAAACAAAAAACTGAATCTAAAATTGCTGTCCCTTCTAGATCTCTCAAATTATCTACTGCAACTTGACTTGCATCCAAAATGTGTTTGCACCATATGACAAATAAGGTATATCATGTAAGTGTAATATTTTATATATATACAAAGTGAAAGGGAAGAAAGGAGAGAAAAAAAGTAGAAAGGAAGAAAAGAAAAAAGAAAAAAAAATGATTGGGTCTGTCCTACCAATAGTAATATAACAGAATAATTTTAATAGTAAACTTAAATAGTAATTTGTTTTATATTTCATAATTTTAAAAGGGGGTAAAAACTTTATTGTCCTGGTTTCCTTCAGCCCTTATATAAAGTTTGAGTGCCTTTGGTATGTACTTCTTCATACTGTTACATTTTAAGTTTAAAATTTTTACTAGCTACATTCTGGAATTATTGGAAGTAATGTTCTACCGTCAACTTAAACTATACAAGAACTCCCTTTTTCTCAATTTGTTTTTTATTTTTCAAATACATTTGAATGAATTCCATAGTATTTATACATAACATCTTAAATAACTATGTACACTATTTACATTAGCCTAAAACTATAACAGATCTTAATGTATATAGTTACTTTATAAGTATGTCCAATCCATTATCAGAGTGTCTGATCAATTATTGTATAGTGTCAATCAACGATAAGACTTTTCCCCAAGGGTTGTTGATAAATGGCTTTGGATAAATTCTTAGTTCTTTAATTTTAATTTCCAATAATGCTGTGGTCTTCAGTAGGCTGTAGAAGTCTTCCAAAGTTGGTATTGGGTTTGTATTCCATTTTCTTGTTATACACTTCCTTGAAATTGCAAGTATAGTCCAGACTAGATACATGTTTGACCTATTCAAATGAGGACCTTCGTTCACATTTAATAATGCAAGAGCTTTAGTTAAATAAAATGATTCATTAAATAAAGCTTGTAGAAAGTTTTTAATACCATTCCAAAATGGCGTAATGCTAACACAATCAAATAAATTATGGTTCCAATCTGTATTATGTACTTGCTCACATCTCCAACATATTCCTTTTATGGATGAACTAATTTTACTGATTCTGTCTGGGGATAAGAATGCTCTGTGCAAGCATTTCCAATTAAAAATGTTCCAGTAAGTAAAGGATGTATATTTTATCAATAATAACTTGTTTTAATATCTTCAGTTAACTGTATTGAGTGTCCTTTTGTTATATATTTTCAATATGCGGTTTTAGGTGTTGTTTTATCAATATTTTGTAAAATGATGAAATACTGTTTCCCATGTCAAAGTCATTATATATGATTCCATATATGTATTTCATAAATTTAGGTATTTCTTTAAATGAAGAATTGTTAATTATTCCACTTAAATCTTGCGAATATGACAAAATACTCTGTAAAGTTAGCCAGTCCTGTTGTGGAATTTTGTATGTTGTTTTTATTACTTGCATATCTAAAACTTTTAGTTCTTTGATACATTGGAGCCTACAAACAAATCCTTTCTTTTCCCAGGAATTAATAATTTCTCTATATAGTTTATGTGGAAAGTTCTTTGTGGCTATAAATGGTATTAAAAGATCAAACCAGATTTTTAAATCTATATTTGCATTAATAATTTTCCTAAATGAGTCAATGTAATATAGCAATAACCCACGCCTGGGTGTGGGTAATGCTGGATTTACCCATGGTTGGCGTGGTTTGGTCCCGAGGAAGCCCGGACCAAACAAAGCCAACCGTGGGTAAATACAGCATTACCCACACCCAGAAGTGGGTTATTGCTATTATACCATGACATTATTTAAGAAAAGAAGCTATTACTTTTCTTAAATAATGGCATAGTACAATGCCTGTTTACTGCCCTTCCACAGATGTCTGGCATACGCGGCAGTTCTGAATTACTGCGCGCCTGCGCAGTACATCAGAGCTGTGGGCAAAAGCAACGGAGAAAGCAAGATCTCCGTTGCTTTTTTTTTTACTGTTTCGCTATGTTAAATGGGTTTAACATAGCGAGACAGCTTTAAAATAAGCAACGGAGATGTCCGTTGCTTATTTTAAAACTGTTTCGCTATGCTAAACCCATTTAACATAGCGAAACAGTAAAAAAAGCAACGGAGATCTTGATTTCTCCGTTGCTTTTTTTGTAAAACCTGTCTCGCTATGTTAAATGGGTTTAGCATAGCGAGACAGGTTTAAAATAAGCAACGGAGATCTCCGTTGCTTATTTTAAAGCTGTCTCGCTATGTTAAACCCATTTAACATAGCGAGACAGTGTTTTAAAAGTAAAGTTATACTAATGGAAAAAAGTCCGGGCGACCGGACCTTTTTCCATTAGTATAACTCGATTTGCAATGTGCACGCTGGCCAATCAGCGTTCACATTTTGGGGGGGTCATGGTATAATAATCAATCATACACGTTTTAGTGGGTTTAGTTATGTTATATTGCATACTAATACATAATATGTGGCATGGCAAATTGTTTTATCTGTTATTTGAATTTTTTGTAAATCAAATTCATTTATTGATTTTACAGTTAGTCATTCTTTCCAATTTCTAGAGTAATTTGGACTTATCCCATCTGAGATTATTTTAGATATTAATACTTTTATATGTTTCTATATCAGGAAAGTTTAATCCACCCTGTTTCCATGGTTTGATATGATGTATTAAAGCTATTCTGATTCTTTTGGGAAACCATAAAATGCTATTAGGCATGAATTTATTTCTTCAAGTATATTCCTTTCTGGTAACAGTTGTATAGCCAAGGCTATATATAGGATCTTGGGCAGTAAAACCATTTTTTCTTAACTGTTGTCTATCTTCAAATGTTAATATTATTTTGTTCCATTTTTCCACAGAGATTTTAATTGCACTAATGATATTATTGCAGTTTTTTAGATGAATTCATTATTATCCTTGCATAACTCAATTTCTAGATATTTTAAGGTAGATTCATGTTTCCCTGTGATGTGATCCCCCTTAGTCTGCAGTTTTTTTTAATTAAAAAATAGAAAAATTGATTTTGATTTACTGAAATGGAGTCCTGGCATCATGTGAAATTTGTCAATTAATATATCTATTTCTTCTGTCTCTTGTATTAGATAATGTTAGTAATATGTCCGTCAGCAAATAGCATTACTTTTGAATTGTATTGTTCATAAACATATATACCTTTGATTTTTATATTGTTAAAAATTGAATCTGCCAATATTTCAATAGCCAGAGCAAATAGAATTGGTGACATGGGGCACCCTTGTTTAGTGCCTTTTCTTATATGTACAGATTCAGAGGTACAAGGACCTAACTTGACATACACTAAATTATTTGCATATATATTCTTTAGGAGATGAACAAAGAATGCAGGAAATTCAAATAGCATTAGGATTTTGAATAAATAGTCACAATTTAGGGAATCAAAGGCTTTCTCTACATCTAAGCCAATTATGAGTGTTTCTTTATTTTCTTTATTAACATAATCTATAAGAGAAATTATCCTTTTAATATTGTCATATGTGTGTGTCTATGATATATAAATCCAGTTTGATCATTATTTATTGTTTTGGATAGTGGTATTTTCATTCTGTTAATATTGTCATAAATATCTTATAGTCATTATTTAATAATTATATAGGTCTATATGAGGTGCAGAGGTTTGGGGATTTGTTTTTTTTTTTTTTAGGATTGGTGTGATTAAGGAATATCTCCAAGAGGGTGCTGTTAAAGCTTGTGACTGGATTTCTAATAGAGTTTTATGGAAGAGGGATAGTATCTTTGAAGGAGAAAGTTTATATATTTCCATAATTATGCTATTTATACCTGGAGCTTAATTATTTTTACCATCTTTTATTATATCTGTAATTTCTTTGTACGATATGGATGCTTGCAGATCTAGTTTTAATTTTTCTGGGGTTTTTTATATTAGAACATTTTTCTTCTAGATTTAATTGATTGTTATGTATATTTTCATTTTTGGAAATGTTCCATATAGTGATTTCTATAGGCATCAAGAATGTCACCTATAGGGGGCGTGGCCAAGGATGAACACAGGATAGCAGCAGATTTCTTCAGCTCCACCAATTTCATTACATTGACAGGAATTAATTACTTAAAAAATTAATTTTTGAAGTAATTTTCTTTCTAAATATGTTTGTTTTATATAGTTCTTGAACTATATCTAAAAAAGAAAGGAAATCTTAATAATATTCCTGTCAGAAATTACTTTGGAAATTTTCCTGTCAGTTTATCAGTCTGAAATGAGTTCCAGTAAGACAAATTCTCAAGACTCCAGCATCAAGAAAGAACTTCAGTCTCTGATAATTATAGTCCAGCAACTTACTGCTAAGATGGATAAAATGGATACTAAAATAGACACTTTCATAGAAAAAACTACAAAACAAATAGACTTGTTACATATGGACCTGCAACAACAGAAGATCCAGATGACAGGCATAGAAGAAGCTGTGAATGACATGGAAAATAGAATACAAGAAGAGGAAATCAACATTGAGTTTCTGCTGAAACAAAATACACATTTACAAACAAAGCTGGATGACCTGGAAAATAGATCTAGGCACAATAACATTAG